>NW_008623235.1:0-21803 GCF_000691845.1 Merops nubicus | reverse complement strand
CTCGTCAGGCGCGGGGCCTGTGCTCGTCCCCGCGTCCCTCGCCTCCTGTGCCACCCTCTTCCTCAAAGCTTGTTCAGCAGCGTGCGCCCGGACCCCGCCAGCGCGCACTTTAAACACCTCGTGGAGCTGTGATTTAAATCGGGGGTTGGGAATACAAAGGCCTGGAGGCTCGTCTCCGTGTTTGAGAATAGTATATTCGCCGTGGTCAGGATGGAAGCGGGTATTCCGTGCGTGCTGCACAGAGCGCAGGTCCTGCACCAAAGCTGTGTCTGGGGGGTGGGCTACGGCACCCACAAATGCACGCTTACAAGGCTTAGGTACTGACAGGGCACCTGGCTTCTCTTTTGTGCCGGTAGCTAATGTTTATTTTATTACAAGATACTTCTTGTTGCAGCGCTGCTTTGTTCCTCTTCATTGTAAGAGTTTGTAAGAGCAAGGGAAATAAATTCCTATTTTCATTATAGGGAGTCATATATCTTTTAAGGAAGATTTTTACTTGGCTTCATTGTAGAAAGCATCAGCTGTAGTGATACTGTACTTCTGCAGACTGCTCATATATTAGAACTTGGGATTGCCCTCTTGCTGCCCCCAGTAGGCATGTACAGTTTTAATAATTTTAAGAAATAAGGTGCTGGTTTGCGTTTTTTAAATGTGAATTATTCGGTAGTGGAACAATGTCTCAACCATGTTGTTTTTACAAACCACAGTAAGGTAGGTTTCTTAAATGGGCAGGTAACTTTGTAATAACTCAGAACAGTTGAACAGCCATAACAGAGATGCAATTCCAGCTGTTGCACTTCATGTATTTTGAATTCTTAAATAGAAAAAAAAACACATTGTGGCAGCTAGAAGAAAAATAAATACTAGAAACGATTTTTCCCACCCTTATTTTATTATTTGATTGGCTTATGTGATGGATTTTATAGTGGGGAAGAGTAAGGGTCTAGTCATAAGAACAGAAGAACATAAGTAGATTAGAATCTTTTTCTCATATATATCTATTAGTGTGAGCAAAAGTCTTTGCTTTCATGTTGAAAAACAAATTCTGGCTGACTTGCTGATCACTCAGGTGTAAGTACTGTAAAAATAATTAACTGTGAAGACTTAAAGTGTACTGAAGAGGGGAGCTTTAGAATGGGCCTTAAATCTTGTAAATACTTGAAAACCACTGAACGTCGGGTTGTTGGAAAAGAAAACACAGAAGATGGAGCAATGACATTTTAACCAACTTATCTCCTATGGTATAAATAGACAGTATCTATGAATAGACTTGTTTTTGTGTCTTCTCTTTCAGTTTTGTTTTAACCTGTGTCTCTGTATTTGATTGTGGGGCTGCACTGATAGGAAGATTTTAAAGATGCTGTGACTAAACCTCTGGTACTGGAAGTAATCACTACAGGGCTTGTTGCATTTGGGGAATCCATCATTGCAAGCCACTTGTAACACCTCTGTGCCCAGTGCAGAACTTGATTTTAGTTAACTCTCTGGTCTCATTGACCATTTTGCAAAACATACATTTTGCATTTTAGAACTGTGAAATAATTAGTATATATATATATAAGGTACCTGAAGCATATGAGTCTATAGATTGTACTTTGTGCTATACTTAAACACTGTTGATTAACTTATAGAATATTTGCACTTCACTTCTAAAAATTCTTTTTGTTGTTTATATTATGGTTTTAGATCATACTGTACTCCAGAAATGATGTCAGAGTTCTATTCTAGAGATTTTTGGCTTAAAATAGTTATAAATTATATTTAGCAGCAGATGGGATAGACAGAATTGTATAAAAACTTTTACCATATTTCTTCATACACAGTTTGCATTCAGTTAATAAATTTAAACCCATTTCTGTAACTTACTGGTGAAATCCAGATGGTGCTTTAGAAAGAAATTTCCAAATGCATTTAAACACTTAAGTCAGGTTGGGTACTTCTGGGATTGGGTGGGGTTTTTGGGCTTTTGTTTGGGTGTTTTAAAGGAAGAAGTTGATTTTGGATTCTGCAGTGAAGTTAAAGGCAGCTGTTCATTGAGGTAGTATAGCACCAAATGTGCATGTGAGCTGAGCAGTATCCTGTATTATAGCTGTCTTATATGGCAGTCAAAACTAAAGTGATCAACATAGGCTTGTCATTAGTTTTATTAGAAGGAAATATCTCAAGTTTCTTTGAACTCTGACTGTTGTAAACAGTACTGACTATTGTGGAAGGCTGTTCAGTGTCTGGTGATGATACTTGGCGTTGCCAGTGCTGTATACCTAATTGTATATATAAAATTAGCACTAATAGTTAAGGTCTTGGCAAAGATAAATTTAAAGGTGAGAAGTAATCACACTCCTAAATAAAACATGTTAAGTAATGTTTTTCATGTAATGGCTGATGTTTTACTGATTAAAACTACTTGGCAATTGAAAAATAGAATATTATACAACTGACAGAGTGCTGCTGAGGTAATTGGCAGTGTTTTGTACCACACAGTTTATCATTTGCTGCAGTTGACATCATGAAGGCTAACTGCATCTTTAAGTATTGAATAGCAGCAATCTTGAAAGGACATTGCTTTAAGTTTTAAAGACAAATTCATCTTGGATGCTTATTTCTTTAAAAACTACAATAGCAATTCACTCATATGTTTCAAATAAACATAGCATTTCTCTTCATTTAAAGTTGTTCAATATCTTTAGTGTCATACAGGCACACATCTCTTCATAGTTGAGATTCATTAAGTATTGCTGCCCATGATGCTGCCCTTACTGTTTGTTCCCCCTCTCCCCCCCCCCCCCCCCCCGTCTTTGTTTAAAAACAAACCAAAATTATCTTATGTATAAGCTGTGCACACCTGAGACTGGCACCTGCAGGTTTGAACTACAGCCATTAAGAAGGTTAATTATGGTAAAACCTACTTAGGTCAGTTTGATAGCTTAAAAAAATGTTAAAACATACTTAGGGAGGATCTAATTAATATGTATAAATATATGAAGGCTGGGTGTCAGGAGGAAAGGCGCAACCTCTTCTCACTTATGCCCTGCAAAAGGACATGGGGCAGTGGGCACAAACTGGAGCACAGGAAGTTCCACCTCAACATGAGGAAGAATTTTACTGTAAGGGTTACAGCCCTGGAACAGGCTCCCCAGGGAGGTTGTGGAGTCTCCTACCTCAGAGACTTTTAAGACCCGTCTGGATGTATTCCTGTGTGGCCTGCCCTAGACTAGATGGTCCTGCTCTGGCAGAGGGGTTGGACTCGATCTCTGGAGGTCCCTTCCAACCCCTAAAGTTCTGTGATATGTAGTTGTAGAATTTACTTTGTTGAATCCATTGAAAAATAGTTGTCAGTGTCCCGTGCTAAAAAATTGAGTTGCAATGCAGTAGGAAAATAAAAAAGCTTTGTATTTGTCAGGTAACAATATATTATGATATTGGAGAGGCAATTTTGAAAAGGGCAGTCATATTTAAAAAAAAAAGTAAAAATAAAAATAATAAGGCAAAGCTTCTCCCTTAAAGCCTGGGAAGGATAGAGAGTTGTGTGTCTTCTGATTTCTTTCAGAAATTCTGTGTTCATTTGAGAGTATTTTGTGTAAAAAAAATTCAGTTCCTCTTCACTGTGGAATTGGGTGCAAATCTTTCAATCTGCAAGGGGATTGAATGGAAAACTTAAGTGTCGTCATGAAGACGTGGAATGTGCTGGTTGTTAGTGTTTCAAGATGAGGATGCTTATACAGTGCTGTAGGAATAAGTTGGTGATTGAAGTTTGCTCACAGAGTGGTGAGGGTTTCTATCCCTTTTCTCTTGTAAATGTTTTCTAGGGTGTGAGTCACAATTAAAACTTTGACGGCATTGTTGGGCTGTGGGTTAGCTGTTATTGACAGTGAAAGTGGTTGTCCTTGCATAGCTCATCATAAAGCAAAGTCACAGTGAGCTTTTGGTGTGCACAAGCCAAGTAAGATAATAAGCCATACATACAGTGATCATTGCTGCTTGTGGGTTAACAGGCTCTTCTGAAATTTGTCGGTGGTAGGGACATAACAGTCCCTCATCATTTGCTGGCATTACTGTTGTCTGTATTTTTGTGTGTATTTGCAGTTTGTCTGTTGCTCTCCTTTATCATGATGCTTCTTTAGAAGGTATGTTTTAAATGACGGTGGGGAACAGTACAGTCAACTACAATTTCAGAAACGTAACTCATACAATTAACCCATATTTTAATTAATGAGCATCAGAGTATAAGTACACAAAAGTACAGAAGCATCAAATCTTCTATTTTAGGTTACTTTATTTAAATGGCATATTCTAAGTCACCAAGGCAGCTTTTTCATGAAAGAATGCCAGTTGATGCTAAGAAAAGCTAAATGGTATGCCTGGTGAAGATGCTAAATAGAGATTCATGCTGAATAGCCTGGGAGAGTGAAAAAAAGAGTGCTCCTTGAAAGGTGGAGCCAGTGCTTTGTTTAGTGCAAGTAGAGCTATTAGCAGTTAAGTGTGAGAAGTGGTGAAAAGCGCATGTAAGCTACCTCCTGGCAAAATATTTTATTTTTTTTTAGGTTCTGCTGCACATTTCAGGATGGCTGAAACACTTGAAACATCTGCAGAGCTTTTTTCCTAGCTGCTGAGAAAATGAGAAAACTCGTGTCTGTTTCCTCTTCTCTCTGTCATAGCTGCAAAAAAGCACAACTGTCTTTCATGTCCTCTGCTGCTTTGAAGGGTTCTGCATCTGTGATATGTTTAAAGCTTTCTTCTTTCTTGTTCATCTGATACTGCATTTATGGTCTGATATGCGTGACTTTTGTTACAGGAAATGGGAATTAAAGCTTTTAGTTTACCTCTGTTCTTATTTTTTTCAGAAGAAAAAGTTACCTCGGTGATATTTGCATGTGCATGTGGACACACATACATCTGAAAAGTTGTCTGTTTTTCATTCTTAACTCTAGGGTAGATTTGAAAAAGGTCTTCAGTTTTATTTTGCTTTATAATCCCGTAGTGGTCCTCAGAGAAAAATACTGAATCTTTATAAACTGCATTAATTCCCTTAAGAGACAGCAAAATGTCTAAGAATTTGTTAATTTCCCTTTTGCTGTCAGGAACATTGAGGGCAGTATCAGTGAAATGTAAATATTTCACTTTGTTTCGTCCCAGCAAGAGATGAACTTTGCCGGCTCTAAACCATTTGCTTTTTGTTAAAAGGGCATAGGAAAAGAAAGCCCTTTTCACTTCAAGATATAGTAAATATTAAATTGATGTTCATCTGATTAAATGTCTCCATGTGTGCTGAATAAATATTTACAGTTTTAGTATCACATTTTCAAAGACTGATCTGACCTTAGACTATTGCCAGCTACAGAATCTTGACTTCTGGCCTTGTGAAGACATCATCATCATGCAGAGCTGTGTTAAAGGCCCAAAATGTTAGTGTGTGTTTATTCGGGCTTTTTGTGCATATCTTGCTTGAGGACCTAATTTCTTTTGTGAAGTAGTATAGGGCAAACGATTATTTTTCTGCCTTCAGTATGTACGCTTTAAATTTCTTCTTAAACTGCGTTCTAGATGAGATCTCTATGAGCCTGGCAGGTGATGTAGATCTCTGGATTCTGCTAATACTCTTGAGTTCTAACTTGATAGTGAGTATTGATCGTGCTTGCTACTCATTTAAAGAGAAACAAACCATTTTCTAGTTTAAAACAAATACACTTCTGAACTCTCAGGTCTTCAGATCCTTTTATTTCCACCTACTCACTAAGACCATGCCTGGGGCTACAATCTTTGGCGAGTACTTGAAATTATCTTAACAGGTCTTACTTGAGTTTGCCATGAGCAATCTATTTTCCTGTGGCAATTGTAAAAGTGAAGTCTAGTAATCAGAATGACTTTCTTACAGGAAAAAAAAAAAGGCATTCAAAAGAAAAGTATTTGATAAAGCAGGTCTTAAAGTACAGTCTAGACACTTGATTTCTTTCATGAGAATTTTTTTTTCAATTAGAAAGAGGCCCACTTTTTTCTTGTCTGTAAAACTGGTCCATTGTTCTGCCTCCAGAGAGCCACCAAGAAATGCTTCCCGAGCGACTGATTGAGCTTTGGGTTAGAGGAAGCCTGTGTCCTGGCCTCAGCAACCACCGGTGTGAATCCATTGTGAGCCCTGGGGCAATGCTGCGTAATTGTCTGCTCACATCTGTATCCGCAGCTCCGTGAGCTTGGGTTTGAACTCAGTGTTCATCCTTCTTGTAGCAGAACTTTCCACAAATTACATATCCATTTCCTTCCTTCCATTTCTTCATTTCTTTGGAGCTACTTTTCTGCAGTGTTTCTCTGGGAGCACTGACAGCAGCAGCAGTCAGGTAGGTACCTTTAACAGTGTTACTCAGCAGCTCCTTCTGTACTGTAGGGTTTGTATTCTTTAAGAGAAAAAGAGGACCTTCAGGTACTGCTGCACTAGTTCTTGTCTTCACCTGTCCTTTTGTACTGACCAAAAAGAGACATTTTTTAAAACAGTATTTAAAAAGGAGTTGCTAAAATTTGGAGGGAGTAAAAGGAAATGAGTGCATTGCCACCATGACCCTCTGTCAGATTTATCCCCGCCATAGATGTGTATTTCTTGAAACAGCCAGCTTTTAGTGCTGTTATGCTTTTGACAAGTGAGCTGCTATTTGTACAAAACTGGCAACTATGTATATACAACAATTTATCACTTTCATTCCACTCTTTTTTCCAAGTTTGTCTACAGAACTTACTTGGTTTTACTATGTATAGTTTTTGATTGGTTGAGATTTTTTTTTTTTTAAGTTCCAATTAAATAACACTGGCTTGCTATATTTTCTTCTGGCCTTGTGATTATACAAGGAGGTAGCTGATGGGCATTTTTCTGATGCTTTGGCGTTCAGAAATACAATGCATGTCTTTAATATAATAATATATATTATTTATAACCTTTGTTATCGTGTTTGCCGTTGATGATTTTTGAGGGTTGACAGAGTGCTCTGGTTCCCTTTTACAGTGAGGACACAAAAGATGTGTAAAAGCAGGGGGGCAGAGCCGAGATCCAGGAGGCAATGGTAGCAAGGAATGGCGGTTTGGGTGGATGGTGGCTGAGCAGTAAAGCAGTGTCAGGTAGCAAGAGCTGAGACTGAAGACATTTCTTTCGGTAGACTTGAGCTGCTTTGTTGTGTAATTCTGTCTATAACATCAGTCTTGAAAGATGGGTGTAAATAGTCTTTTATATACACTGATGACAGCTGCACAAGGTGTTTCATGCAAGGCAGTGAACATCTGTCTTATATGTTTGAATTGGAATTTATAATTGAAATAACATGCATTTTTGGGAAAGATAGTTCAGAAGAATCCATCTTAGGGTTCAGTGTTTCCAAATATTCATTTGGAGCTGAGTGGCAGGAGTTTCCTTTGTTTTATTTTTTCTGGTTTTAGTTTTTTTACCAGTTACTTTCAAAAACTGAAGTAGAATTAATTATGTGCATGATTGCTCTCCATCATTATTATTCTGTAGCTCATTTTTTCTTCAGAGGAGTACAAAATACTGTAAATTTTTGATCACTGTAAAGCTAGCTCTTGGCCTCATGGCGTGGCTTTACAAAGCTGTTTTGACAGATAATTTAGAAATTAGTATGATAAGTAAAAATGCAACTCTTAATATTTTGATATTGATGTGATTGCACTTTTAAAAAGATAAATAATCATACATGTAAATGTCTTCGGATTTTCCAGAGATTAGGTCCAGAGAGCTTAGAATGTATTAACCGGATTGTTGAAAGACCATGGAAAGATCTATCAGGCTGAAGTTTTTCAGAATACCAGATCTATACATATTAACAAAACAAAACTGGTTCAGGTGGAAAAGGAATAGATTATTCTCAAAATCTGCTCTACATTACAGCTTCAGGTAACATATTGATCTTCATGGCTTGGTTACTCAAATAGGCAGTAGTAGTAGCTACTGGTTCTTAATTTTCAAAAAAATGAAGTGGAACACTTAAGAGGGAAGGAGTAGCTTTTATATAACAAATATGTTAGTTGAAGAAATCCAACCCACTATAAACTATGATTTAAAAGAAAAATCATGAAGCTTCATTGTGAATGCAGGGTTTTAAAACTGTTTCTAAGGAGAAAATGCTTAAAAATCATTATGACAGTACAGCTTTTGTTGTAGAGCCCTAAAAACAGTTGGCAGAGCAAATGTGTGTTTGATTTTCATACTGTTTAGGATCTTTCCCAATATTTAATATCTCAGACTCAGAGTTGTGGTTGTATTTAGACTTTTCCATAAATCACTTCACTGAACCAGTGCATTGCAACATGAAACAAGAGTACTTCTCCAGTGCAGGCTGCTCACAAGCTCCCCTCTGGAAACCTACAGAAGCTGACATTGTGTCTGAAGCTGATTGATCTTCCTGGTGGTCATCTAGAATTAGCTATGAAATAATGATAAAATCTTAATGGTGGAAATTTGACATATAGCAGGAACAATTAGAAAATTGTAGAAAGTGAAATACACCTGTTAAATTCCATGTTTTCATAGGTGACATGCTTTCAAAGATCATCTGGATTTTTTTTATGAATCATGCCTTTCTCTTGTTGGGAGTTTGGACATAGGTAAAGCACTCAGTCTTGCCTAGCTCTTTTATGTGGTTCATTTAGGTTTTTCTGAGCATTTTGTTCCCATCTAGTAAACATCCCAAGTTATTATGAACAGAAAAAGGAGAATTGTATTTTATGACTTGTAAAGGCCTAGGAGCAAATTAAGTACTTTCTAGAGGCTGTTCTGGACTAAACATCTGTTTCCTAGTTGTATGCAATTCAGGAGACAGCTAGAGCTGAATCCAGGTGGTTAAAGTTACAGTTTTACATTTATAGTCTCTGTACAACGCAGGCTGTACCAACAGAACTTAGAAGGTTTCTTTGAAAGTAGTCATGAAGAGGGTTTAGAAGAAATTACAAGTAGGCTGTAAATTGGCTTTTGGCTCAAATATATGAAATAAAATGGAATTTTGTTGTTCCATCAAATTGTTAAGGTTCAGTAAATTTGAAAATCATGATTGTGCTTCATCAAAATGAAAGGGGTAGAAGGACTGAGAAAAGGCACTGATGGTAACACCTGACTTCATGTGCTGAAATGTGATGGCCTGGAGAGACTACTATGTTACCTTTGCATCTTATTTCACTTAATTGCTTATACAGTCAGGCTAAATATTCAGGTGGCCTCTTTAAATGTAGCGAAGTGTGGTGTATAATGCAGCTGATGTGTTGGGTATAATCTTTTCATGTGAGTGTTGCTTTAAATTTTTTTTTATAATTCAATTGAAGTGCAACAGTAAGGAATACACTGACATATCGAGTATTGACTATTATTTTTTGTTAATTAAAACCACGCCATGCACCTTTTAAGTGTCTGAAAACAGTTGTATTAAGATAGTTGCTGTGGATTTGCAACCCTCTCTTGTTGAGTGTTTTTTTTTAATGTCCTTTTTTTAAAACAATAACTGACAATACTTTTTTCTTGTTCTTTGCAATGTGGTGATATAAATATTTGGTAAGCAATTCAGTGACTATTTCTGTGTATACAATTGGATTTGGTTTATTTTAATGCTATTGAAATGTGAAACATTAACCTAATTTGTTAAGGTAATATGTATTAGGCTTGACTTCTAAGTATTTATTTTTTCTTCTGCACATCAAAATTGCAGACATTTATTATTATATATGATGTCTGGTTAGTGTTGTGTTCTGGTAGCAGCCAGAGAAAACTCTAAAAATGTTTTAGTAGAGATATGTGTAACTGGTATCCCTGACACCACTCTGGGCGTAGTCAGAGATCGGTCGGACTCCTAGACATGGAAGTCAAAATATGCTGATGAATTCACAGACTCTCAGTAATCCTTCTCCTGGAGACCACTTTTCTTAAACAAATTGAAGAAAAAATGCAGAGCAGAAATTCAGTGCTTTATCTATAGCATCAACTTGAGCTGTGACTTTCTGCTATTCCCAACGTATAATTTATACAACTCATTAAATATTTGAGCAATCCCATGTTTTTTTTTTTCCAAAAGTTTGGAAATAGGACTTTATTTAAAATTATGTTAGTGAAAGGAAGTATAAATAATGCTGTTAAGAGTAATTTTTATACACACTGGCCTTTTAGTGCTCAACACCATTGCCTTTTGCTGGACAAATCAGGACATTGTTATATCAGGTAGTTAAAATGTTGTATTTTCCTCTAGAATTTGCTTTATTTGCCAGCCTGCTCCTTTCTTGGATATGATACTTAAATGTACATTTCTGTAGTAAATCTGTGTAACTTGTTGCATTTGGAACCTGTAGCTTCTGAAGGAGATGCATGAGGAAATGACACTTTGCATTGTCCAACAAGATCCCTGTGAGGACAATTTCATATCTATTTTCAGTTACTGTTGGTTGACTGCAGTGGGGAGGGTGGTATGGAGGAAACATTGGTTTAGAATGTGATACTGAAAACTGAATCTTAAGGCTCTTTTTTTTATATATAACAGTGTAAGAACAGAAAAGATATGTCAATTGGAAGTGATGAGGAGTAGCAGTATTTTAATTTCTTTGAAACAATACACAGGTGCATATCAAAAAGTGAGGAAGAATTGCCATGACCTTTGTGGAAGAAAATAAATACGTCATGGATGTCTGAGAGTTCTTTGAATTAAGAAGCACAGAGACAGGGAAGAATCAGGTGATGCTACTTGGATTTCCAAAAAGTAGTTGATAAAATACATTCCTCAAAGTTTGAGGAGAAATCGACTGGCTGTGGAGAGTGTGTCCTTACATTGATAGATGATAACTAAAAAGGAAGATGGAGGGAGAATTCATGTGTAGAAATAAGTTGACTTTTTTTCATGATGGAATCTTTTGTGAGTTTGTGCTGATAATCCATGTATTTCAGTGTTCATAAATGCTGTGGAAAAAAGGTAGAATAACAAGACAGAGAAGTGTGTTGACAGTATTAAGTTATTCAGGATGTTTTTAGTGAAGGGCTAGCCACACAGGGTTGCAAAAGAATGTTCCTGGACTGGCTGTTAGATGGTAACCTGCAATTTCATCAACTTAAACGTGGTAATGCAGGCTGGGGAGACAGTATGAAAAAGGCAGCCCTTGCTTTGTGTATGCAGTGATGGGCAATGACATGATATGATTTGGCAATTAATAAGGTCTTGAAGCTGAAATGAAAATGCCTGTTCAGAGTTCAGCGGTAGTAAAAAGAGAAGCAGAATCCTGGAAGTTAGGAGAGAGACTCGTTATAATGTCATTACATCTTTACCTTTTGCCACATACAGTCCAGTTTACACCTCACGGGACCTTGCTGGCAGAACTGCATCTACAGAAAAAGGCAGAAAAGACAGTCAAAGGAGTGGAACATGTCTGTGTGAGGCATTATTCAATATTAATGCTCTTTTTGGGCTAGAACAAAGATGACTGGAAGGAACAGTTGCCAGGTCTCTACTGTCAAACTTCCTGCTCTTCCTGGCTCTTCAAATGCCCAAGCTGGTGGACTAGCACTGTGTAAAGTTTGACAAGAACATCCAAGACTTGGTGAGACTTTGGTTGTGGAATGTAGATAAAAAAGAGAATGTATCTGCTATTTCAGGAGGTTATGGAGGAACTGGAAAAGGAACCTGGTATATTTGATTTCTATGTGGTGAGGAGGTCTTCCTCTCACTGTAGAACAGGCGTGTGTGGGGATCCCACAAGCACACCTGGGGCTCTGTGCCTCAGGTCTTCCACTGAGACCTTTCTAGTTTGCATTCCTGTTAAAGAGGTAGGCTTGGTTAACAATACAAGCTACCACACTGGGGTTTTTCACCTTGCTGTGATGGCAGTATGTCATGCTACTGATATTTTGATGTGACACAAGGCCAGTGAGTTGGAGGAGTGAAGCACAGTTGGATAGGGAAGTTTTCTGAGCCATGATTTCAAGGTGAGTTGGTTCCCTGTTACGAACCCTACTAAAGAGACATAGGGTGGAATTACTGGCAGTTTTGTAGATATGATGCAAGTTTATCCCTCTGTGTGTCTCATGTTGGATTTTGTACAGCTGTGTTAGGATAAAAACTTTTAGCAAAATTCACTTTTACAACTGCATAACAGAATGAGTTTAGAGAGAGTCTTACAAAACCAGAACAAAAATCCACACTTAAAACTACATATTACTTTGATCATCTTGAAGACTTTCAGTGGTATCTGTCTAATAAGCTGTTAGGTGCTTGCATGGCCATTTGTCTGGCATTTGATTCTTTCTTTGCAAGGTCATTACCCTGGGAATTGCTGTCATTGTGACAGATTATGATTTGATGATAAGTGTAGCTTTATGGACTCATTTTGTCCCTGAATTGCCTTCAGATTCAAGCCTTACCCTTACGGATTTCCTGTGATTTTTCGTCAGCATTTAATCAAACACGGATGCTTGTATCACAGGCTTATTGGTTGTCCCCCATGTGATTATCAAAATGGTGGTGTGTAGGCCATGGCTGGATGGAATCTTCATATTGCAAAGTAGTAAAGCAACTGTCTCCTCCCCCCACCTCCCACCCAATTCACTGCAAATTGATCTGGTGTTTCTTTAGCTATACATAGTTTGGGAAGACTAATGTTCATTTGTATTTTGTAGTTGCCAGTATTGTTTGCAATGTGTTTGGAGTTTTGCATGTTTGGTTGCCTAGAATACTTGAGATAGGCAGTTCAGAGTCCTGTCCAGAGCTTTCTAAAATAAACTGATAGGACATTACATTTTTATTCTCATTGCAATCAAATATATACTACTATGAAGTGCACTGACCTGAAAAATCACTGGCACTTTTAACAGTAACTTGAAAGTATTCTCTTTAGTTTGGCTATGCTTTTTCTCACAGAGGAAAATAAAATTATTCCTAGTAGGTCATATGGGAAGCCTGTATTTAATGTTCTTTCTAAATTGATTATTTAACGCTTGCTTTTTCAAAAACAGAGGCAACAGTTTGGGAATGGTTTCTCTTACTGGTACAGTCAGACTCCTTGTGACTTGTTTCTGATTACTTCCCCTGCTGCATCAAATTATGAAGTTTATTCTGTGTTCCTTCTTAAAATTTGAGTTCTTTGGAAGTTTTGGGTTTTGTGGGTGGTTTGTTTTTTGTTTGTTTTTTTTTTTTTTTCCTTTAGCATCAGACAATGCAGTTTCTTTCTGTAACTCAGTTAATTTTCTCTGTGATAAATGCCATCTGCCTTTAGAGAGGGAATCTAATTTTTTGATGTGCCTTAGTTCAAGAATGGACAGCACAAAACAAAGCTTTGTGTAGTTTTATAAAGAATTTTTACAAGTCTTTTTATTGGGATTTAACTTTTCAACTTACTCAAGTCAGTTGGTCTTACTGAAGCAACATTCTTCCCATGTGTTTGTGTTGTGGTGACTTGGCTCAGGAGAGCCTTTGTGTCACGATGACCCTTGGGTGAATACACAGCAACATGCACCAGCGCTCTACTGGGGGATTGCTTCTCTTCCTTAGATATTAGGATAGCTGGGAGATGAATATTGGTTTTGTTTAGATTAGCATACTCTTTTCAGTGTCTGGTGCAAAATCAATTACTAAATGAATGGGAAGAATAAATTGAGCCAACATGTGAGGTGGTTTTTGAATTGAATTTTGGTATGTGTATATTTCATTAACTGGTAGTAGATGTGCAGTGTTTGGAGAGACATTTTTATTCTTTAGGAGTACATTTTAAAAAGAAACCCCCAACGGTGGTGTTCACTACAGCAGTGCCTCATATTTCAACAGCAAGTTTCTGTACTTAGTGGTTTTTCACATGAGAAATGGTGCAAATACTTTCACTATGGAAGTCCTTCCAACCGTGAACTTACAAAAATAACTAGAGAAAATGGGGTCCATTTGGTGGTCAGGTATCCATCAATAGTGATCAGATGCTTAAAGAAATAGGGATAATTTTCTGTGCAAGTGTTTTGTTAGAGTTGGCATTTACCCAGAAAAGCAGATAAATGGCTAATGAATGGAATTAGGCAGATTTTATGAATAATTCACAGAATCATGGTAGTTCAGTTCTAAAGCATGTTTTTTTTTGAGGTTTGCATAACATTTTGTGTTTCTGCTTCTTTGCTTTTGTCTTCCAGCTTGTATTGTGAATGTGAATGGAGTGCTTCAGAACCTCTGAAACTTCTGGTTTTGTCTGCCACTTGAAGGTTACACTTCAAGTGAAAAGTGTTTCACTTTTTACTCAAATGAACTGTATTTCTATTGTGGGAAAAACAGAGCTGCCTGTGATAGGTTTCAAACTCCATTTGCGTAAGTTCTCTTAAACTGAGAGCTGCATTCTATACTGGCATACAGACAGCTAACTGTATTTTATACAGTTATTTAAAAGAGTGGGTGTGTTTCATTATGCTATCTGGGCACAGACTTAGCAAGTTGGTTGTAACAGTTCAGGAGTGAGTCAGGTCCCTCCAAGGCACACTGGAGCTGCCCTCCCGGGCTGAGGCAAACCACTTTGGGCAGTCTGGAGCCACATCTGCCAGCCTGACTCACTCACTCCCTGCTCATCTCATTTGCTGCACTCCTCTAGTCCCATACTTCCCAGTTGATCTTCACTACTCAGATAGTATTGACATCTGCCACCCCTTCAGTAATCCTGCTGGCAGGCTGAAGAATCCTAGCCACCTTTATTCTTCGCTCCTGAAGCGTCTCCATAGTTCTCATTATCCCTAATGATATCATGCCAGCCTTGGAGATAAGAGGGAAGGGCTGAAGTGAAGTACTGAGAGGTTAGTACAGTTGCCTAAATAATTTGTGGTTCTAAAAATCTGTTTGCTGCATTCACTACTGGGATTTTTCTGCTTTACTGTTGAGTTAATACTTTGAAAGAAGTGTCTCAAATGTCAGCAGATCCCATCCCTGAGTGGCAGTAGTCAGCTTCAAAGCTGGTGTCTGCTACTTCACATGTACTCATGCTTGATTTGTCTGCCTTTTTATGACTTGTTAGTGTCACTGATGTTTCTCTGTAGTTTTTGATAGTCTGACTTTGTCCTATCCAGAATATGTGATGGCACAGGCACAGTCCACAGAATAAATGGGACTCTTGGGACTTCGCTGTACTAGAAACAAAATAACTGTTTATTCTAATTGTTTGCTGGCTGTCTTTAAGGAACTATTGGTCAGGTTATTCGTTGTGCAAGAGCCTGTTGATGAGAGCTTTGTTTCTTTGGAGCCATTTGTGAGAAACTTTTGGTCAATGGCTTTTGGTAGTCCAGGTGGACTATACCAGTGGTATCTCAGTGTGCTCATTGAGTCTTTGAGGGAAGGACACTAGATTGAGATGTGGCTTTTCCTTACAATAGCTGCATGGGATTATCTGTTTTTCTCAGAGTAATTTACACATGTTTTTCTGGTGGAAACATTGAACTGATCTGATTTGTTGTTTCCTAATTTTCCCCCTCAACTCTTGTCAGAAATTCATGTTGCTTTTCCTGTCTCTCAGAGTTCCAAGATTATGACTTTCAGGGAGAATTTATGAATCACAGCTAGTAGATGTTTCATTCTTTAGTTGCAGTCTAGCACTTAATTAACTTTCACATTGTGAGCTTGTTCTTCACCTTCTTATAAACACCATTGAGGAGGATTCTGGTATGGGAAGTCACCACAGCATTTATTCTCAGTGTGTAGATCTAAAAAGAGAAGGAGAAGGGTCTTTTCCTGTAGGGCTTTATCTCCTATGAGTCTTTGTTTGTGTGCTGATTATCTTCTGGCCCTGAAGGAGCACTCTAATACATCTACCATTTCTCTTCTGAGAAGAGCTTATTTTAAAAGTCTTTTTAAGTTCCTCCTGTTTGTTTCTCAAATTTGATTGCTGTATTTTTTACATGTTTATTATCTATTAGAGCTTATGGTCATTTTTTCCCCCCCTCCCCTTTTGGATACCACTTCTGTCTTGCTGAAATCTATCATTTCACTTCAGATGGCTTCCATGACTTTACTGTTTAGGCCATGTCGCCATTTTTTCCTTGGTTGTTTAAAGACTTATTTTATGGGAAGCCTGGCAGTTATCTTCTGCCACTAAGTGTGAATGCTTTACAAATGCATGATTGGGTAGCAGTTATAGCAAACTGTTTTGGCTAGGCATTTATAGCAAAAGGCATGCAGGAGAAAGTGAGCCAGAATATAAGCACAAGTTTTAAAAACTAAAAATAATATATGTGTGTTTTTTTATTTCTGTATTTTATAATCCTGAATAAATGACAGTTATTTTGCTTTAACAAGATTTGGAGAGTATCTGATTTCTTTAAATTCCTACTGTCTTTAAAATCATCTGTGGTAGATGGAAAACCTAAGTTTTCATTGCTAAGAGAGGCAACCAAGTCTTGCTTCTCTAGCCAGCCTAGCAGACCAGATGGGTTTGATGGATGGACTATTTGATGGATAAGGAGTTGGCTGGATGACAGCATCCAGGGAGCTGCAGTTAATGTCTAAATACCCAAATGGAGATCAGCAACAACTGATGTCTCTCAGGAGTCCATATTGGGACCAGTACTATTTAATATCTTTATTAATGGCATAGACAATGGGATTGAGTGCACCCTAAAAAAGTTGGCAGACAATACCAAGCTGAGTGGTGCCATTCATATGCTTGAGGGGAGGCAAAGGCATGGTTGGATGGGTTTTTAGCAACCTGATCTAGTGGAAGATGTCCGTGCTCATGGCAGGGGGCTTGGAACTAGATCATCTTTATAGGTCCCTTCCAACACAAACCGTTCTGTGATGCTAAATGGTTAGGGATTCCTGGTTGACTTAATAAATGTAATGTATAAATTTGCTGAAGATAGAGCAAAGAACATATTTACTGTCAGTAAGATATTCAGGTGTTAATTTCTTCAAAGGCAAAAAGCAAGTGTTGGCATTAAGTGTTGTAGAATTGCAAGTAGGTATTTCACCTTGAGCCCTCTCTGTCCCTACTACAAATGGTGCTGTCTGGGCTTCTGCCATGAACTGACAGACCTAAATCACCATTTTTTCAAGTGAATGTACTTTTCAAAACAGAACGTATCTGTAGGAAGTCAAAAGCTTCTTAAAGACAATCAAGGAAAATTAATTCAGAAGAATGTGGTGGTTTTTTTCCTTGGTTTAATTCAGGCACTAAATTTGGAATTTGCTTTCCTTTAAATGATTGTTAAAACCTGGAACAGGTGTACCCATTGTCCAAAAAGCCTATCTCTGCACAAGTATGTTCTTAATTTTGACATCTCTTTTGGTTCTTTTTTTAATTTTTCCCTAGCTTGAATTATGTGTCTTTAAACTAAATGCTAAATTTGTGTCTCTGCTACTTGGAATGAAGTAATGGGATGCTGGCAACAACCCATCTTATCCTGTTGTTTTTTCACATATTTTGGGTGCGTGATAGGAAGGTACCTGATGAGGCACAGCTGATGCTTCAGAATCGGGTGTGTGCAGCTCTGCTCTCTTTTCCAGCACTGTGTTGTAGCTTTCTTGATGCTTTCAACTGTTGCAACCCCTTTTTTCCCCCCAATCATTTCAAGGCTTGTGGACTGGTCGGGTGTGGTCCCAGCACATCTACATGAGTCAGAAGTTTTTCCTCATCATAGCGGTGTATGTCATAGGTGAAGGAGCTATTATTCCTAACTCTGCTGGGACTGGTTCTGGATTGACAAGGTGGCTTCTTGAATCTGGGCTGATTATACATTCAGTCACCTATCTATCTGTGAACTTCTACTAGTATTTTGGGCTCTGAATGTGCTGACCATGAATACCCAAACTAAATCTGCTAGGGTAGTGCCTGAATGTAAGCAAAATCTTTCTGGTGGCTTAAGCCAGAAGTGGCTTAAGCTGTAGTGATACATCACCCAGCCAAGCTGGTGGCTTGTGAGTGATGCACAATCTGATAAATCACCTGTGAGCAACTGGAAGTTGAGCACTGAACTAGGAATATAAAATGGAGAAGAAACTCACTGGAGATTTTTAAAATCCTTTCAGTCAGTCTGAGAAGACTGATACTTACATTTGGACAAACCAGTTTTGTTTCAGTTTGTCTTTCATTACTTGTGCAAGGTTCTAGTTAAAACTGGTTTTGATAGGAAAGGATAGAAAAAAGCAACTCATGTTTGCAGGAAGAAGAAATCCTTGTCTCTTGGAAACTCAGATGTGAGTGAAGAATATCTACATATTAGCTTCAGAGCAATAAATTTCTACAAAAATTGGGGAGAATGACATATTTAATATTGTTTAATCCATTCCACCGTGTGATCCTGTTTACTGTTGCATTTTACTGTGTTAAATGTAAATGCCTCTGACTTATGTTTTCGGAGGTAGCAGTTCACTGAAAGTTGGATGAATCTTAGGAAGTTATTGTTAAAATCTCTGTAGATATTAATCTGGTTCAATATATTGCATTGTTCAGGGTGTGTAGTATGAGAGGAGAGACATCTTTTGGCTTTGTTTTTGTTGGAAAAATAATTTGATGGAAAAACTCCAGTTCTCCTTGTCTTTAGGAAGGAAATAAACTGTCCAGACAGTCATTCCCATTACTAGGGCTCTGTTTTTGAGCTAGTGTGCCTCTAAATGTGTGTTTTAAAAACAGAATGCAAGCTCAATTTAGAATATCCTTAGAACTGGTATGGCATTTTTTTATCTGGTCTTTTTGTGTATGAAAGCAGCAAATACAAGACAGTCCCTTGTCTGTTAATACCTACGGTTGAAGGAGAAAAGAGCAGCATTTTGTTCAAAGCAATTTATTTTGAATAATCAGAGGTTTACACAGCAATTAATTACCACTTATCAGTCAGAGATATGAAGTTAGTTAACACACAGTTCTTGCAATGTAGCAAACTTCTGATGAGTATCTGTCATGCTGGATTGCTTCTGCTAGGAGATGTACCTACAAGTAAAAAGTTATTACTGCATCCTGGGAGAAGATTGTTACAAAACTCAGCTGCTCAGGTAATGTGGCTGTTCTGATGGTTAGATACTAATGAAGTTACAAAGCTGTGGTAAAATTAAGAATCCAGATGGATTTTTGCTTAAGCATTTGTAATACCTTGGATACACTATTTCTCTGAGTTAATGTAGTGAATGAAAGAAGCCTATATTTTTTCAGTTCTGCTGGTTTGAGCAGCAAAATTGTTACATGCCCTTTCACACTGGGCTGAGTATTTTCTGTTTAATGGAAAATAAAAAGATTGAATTCAGCAAGCATATGATGATGAATATAGTAACTGTTTGGTTAAGCATCTGTTGTGCTTCCATAAAGGTAGTCAGGTCTGTTAAACTTTTTGCCCTCAAAAGAGAAGCTTAATGAAAGCTACTGTATTTGCATATTGTATATATTTCCTTTGTAACTTCACCTACAGGTGTTTGCTGTATTTAGTGCCAGTAGAATTTGGTACGTGACCTGACCATTGCAGAGAAAAAACTGTTATCTTTAAAGCATTTTAGATTTTACATCATATTTTATTGGGCCTTTTTATTTTTTCTTAAATGAAGATACCTTTTCTGGTGTAATATATACTTAAAATCTGATGAAAATTAAAAGCAGCACTTATTTCTGATAACTTTTTTTTTTTCAGTTGTACTCACTCAATGATTACAAGCCACCCATTTCTAAAGCTAAAATGACACAGATCACCAAGGCAGCAATCAAGGCTATAAAGGTAAGAGGTTGGCTAACTTCCTTTCCTTTCCATTTCTCATCTATATCAAAATAGTTAAATAGCTTAAAGAATTTGCTGCAGAACTTCCCCTCTCTCTTGTTCTGTGTAGAACTTCCAAGTTATGATCAAATATGGTAGTGGTGGGATTTTCAGGAGTACAACAGGAGGCTTGATTTGTTGAGTGACTTTCATTTGCTGGTTGTCATACGTGAGATGGAATTATACCAACTTGAGTCTTGAATCATCTCTGAAAGATTTCTTTTTTTCCCCTCAGTTTAAAAAGGAAAGACATTGCCTGAGAACAGATGAATAAATATAGAAATACAATCTGCTTTCCCCCCAGCTCCCCTAAATGTGATGTGTGCCTTTGGATCAATACAATTTTTCTTAAGTTTTATTTCATATTTATAAATTTCTGGCATACTCTTTTGTGGATATTCTTCATAGATTTTATTTTTGATGTTGCTTGGATACAAATTTTTCTGAAGTTTTAACATCAGTACACTAATTAAAGATTTTTCATGCTACAAAATAAAACTAATTGTCAAACAGCAACCAAGCAGCAGAACACAGCAGTGAAAAATGATGAAGGAAGGAAGTATCAAAACAGGCAGAAATTCAGTGAAAACTGGAGAGGTGAAAAAGAGGATAGGATAAAAGCTAAAAAAGCCATTAAATTCTGCTCTTCCTACCTGCAGCTCTCTGCTGATTTTTTTTTTTTTTTCAGATAATGAAATCCTTTTGAGGATTCCATGTAATTTGGAGAGAGAGGAATTTGATCACAGAGGAGTGAAATTCACTGGCTTTCCTAAAAATGAGAAGGCTATGTAAATTAAAGTCTGTGTTGCAGTATAATGGAAATGCTAAAAACTTGTATTGAACCTAAACAAGTAGTAAATGTTTCTGTAGATAAACAATTGAATTATACTGAAATGTTTTATCACATATATAACTTGGAAATCGGCTTCCACTCTTACAATTTCAGTAACGTGTAGTTGTGTAGAGCAGTTATTGAGATGATTAAATGTTCTGAGGAAAACACTATATTCAGCTGTAGGTATTGGGTTGCCAGTTACTCAACTAAATTTTCTAATTCTGGTTTTACTGTTGATATTGCATGACTTGAATGAGTATATGCATCTTCAGATTTTGCCCTCTATTGAAATACTCTTTTATTTGCAGTTCTACAAGCACGTTGTACAGAGTGTTGAGAAATTCATTCAAAAGGTAAGTCAGTCACAGGTATTCTGTGTTAGCACTGAAAAGAATGTCCTCATTTTGGATTACAAAGTATTGTAGATCATTAGGTTTTAGGTGCACGTATTGGTTAATATTTTTATCACATGTTAGTTTATTTCAGTTTTTAGTTGCGTTCAATTTCTGCTAATAATCAGTTGGTTATCAGAACCTGTGATGCAGAAAGACAAATACTTTGTACCTGTTTTGTAATTCTGATATACTTTGATCTGCATGTCTGTGGATACTATACTAGGACTACTTCTCTGTATGTATTAATTTAATGTTAAAAGAGGCTGTCATGTGAACAGCTAAAAGCAAAAGAGTTGATAGCGGTTTGCTGACTGACAGTTGCTTTTTCTATTCTGCTCAGTTTTCCTGTAGATTTTAAAGCCAAAGGGAAGATGACTTTTAAGCCTTATCTTTTGTGTAGCATGAGATGTAGAATGTCAGTGGTTGATTCCTAAGTGAAGATCAGGTTCGTGATCACCTGGAGAACCTGAAAGTGTTCAAGTCCATGGGACCCGATGGGATACACCCACGGGTACTGAGAGAGCTGGCAGATGAGGTTGCTAAACCCCTCTCTGTTATATTCCAAAAGTCATGGCAGTCTGGTGAAATCCCCACTGACTGGAAAAGGGGAAACATAACCCCCATTTTCAAAAAGGGTAAGAAGGAAGAACCAGGGAACTGCAGGCCAGTCAGTCTCACCTCTGTGCCCGGTAAGGTCATGGAGCAGATCCTCCTGGAGGCACTGCTGAGACAGAAGGCTAGTGAAGAGGTGATTGGGTACAGTCAGCATGGCTTCACCACGGGCAAATCATGCCTGACAAACCTGGTGGCCTTCTATGAGAAGGTCACAGCATTAGTTGATGAGAGGAGAGCAACTGATGTCATTTAC
>NW_008623234.1:0-433 GCF_000691845.1 Merops nubicus | reverse complement strand
AGACACAAAAAAACACACCAAAAACACCAAAACCACACCAGAACCACAAATAAACCCACCAGAAACGCCAAATACACACAAAAAAACGCCAAAACCACACAAAACCCACACCAAAAACAGACAAAAAAACGCCAAAAACTCACCCAAAACGCCAATAACACACCAAAAAACGCCAAAACCACACCAAAATCCCTCCCAAAAAAACCAAAAACACACAAAAAAAGTCAGATACAGCAAAACCACACCAAAAAACGCCAAAAAGCACCCAAAACGCCAATAACACACCAAATCCACACAAAATAACACCATAAACACACCAAAAACGCCAAAACCACCCCAAAACCACCAAAAAACCCACACCAAAAATGCCAAAAAACATCAAAACCACCCCAAAACCACCCAAAATACACCAAAAACACACCGAAAATGCCAA
>NW_008623233.1:0-982 GCF_000691845.1 Merops nubicus | reverse complement strand
AAGGTGACACCAGGATGGGGTTGGTGGTGCTCGGATGGGATCAGCAGGATGGGGATGGTGACACCCGGATGGGGGTGGTGGGATGGTGACACCAGAACGGGATCACTGGGATGGGGATGGTGACACCAGGATGGGAATGGTGACACCAGGATGGGGTTGGTGGGGTTGTGATGCCAGGACGGGGATGGGATCGCTGGCATGGGGATGGGATCATCAAGATGGGGATGGTCACACTGGGATGGGGTTGGTGGGGTGGTGACAACAGGATGGGATCAGCAGGATGGGGATGGTGACACCAGGATGGGATCAGCAGGATGGGGATGGTGACACCAGGATGGGGATGGTGGGATGGTGACACCGGGATGGGGATTGGGACATCAGGATGGAGACACCAGACAAAGAATGGGGACACCGGGATGTGGGCCCTGGGATGGGGGTGCCAGGAGGGGGGTGGCAATGCTGGGATGAGGAGGCCCGGATGGGGATGTTGGGATGGGGATGCCAGGATGGGGATGGGGACACTGGGACAGTGACATCAGGATGGGGATCAGGACACCAGGATGGGGACGCCGGGATGGGAATGGGGACACCAGGATGTGGGCACTAGGATGGGGATGCCAGGATGGGGATGGCAACACCAGGATGAGGAGGCCGGGATGGGGATGGGGCTGTTGGGATGGTGACACCAGGATGGGGATGGGGACACCAGGATGGGGATGGGGACACTAGGATGCAGCCACTGGGGTGGGGACAGGGATGCCAGGACTGGGACCAGGACACCAGGATGGGGACGATGACACCAGGATGAGGAGGCCAAGATGGGAATGGGGACACTGGGATGAGGATGGCAATGCCAGGATGGGGACACCGGGATGGGGACACCAGGATGGGGATGGTGGGGTTGGAACAGGGATGGTGCCATGGGGACACAGGGATGGCAACACTGGGACAGGGCCACCGGGCTGCGGATGGGCAGGACGGG
>NW_008623232.1:1023-1362 GCF_000691845.1 Merops nubicus | reverse complement strand
GGCAGAGGGGACATGGATTTGCCTCCACCTGCACAGGGGTTTCCCCCAGAGCCAGGTCAGGATTTCCTCAGTCGTAGTCCTGCACTGAGCCCTCGTCCCCTTCCCTCTGAGGGGAGGAAAGTTGAGGGGAGCTGTTACCTCCAAACCCTTTGATTCCCCCCCAGCTTCCCAAGAAGCCCCATAAGCCCCAAGCTGCCGTGCCAGGAGATGCTCTCCAAGGGGACTTACTCAAAGCAACAGTTTATCTGCTGTTATTCGTGGGCCTGGGAGATGGGAGCTCTGGCAGGGGGACGGGCTAATCTCCAGCAGAGATAGAGGAGCCCCGGCCGCGCGCTCGGG
>NW_008623232.1:0-964 GCF_000691845.1 Merops nubicus | reverse complement strand
GCTGATAAACCGGTGGCAGGAGCAGCTCTCCATGGCCGAGGTCCCAGCGCCTCGTTATCTCCAGGTTTTTGTTTAATAATCCAGGGTAATAAAATGCACCTCTGGAGGGCTTTGCCCAGATAAAGGAATGTAAATCGGCGATAAAAGAGTTTTGACTGTAGCTACCACAAAGAACGTGTTCAAGCCCATTGTTCCCCGGCCGCCACCCGTGACCTTGGCCGTGTCCATGCGGCTGGTGCTGGGAACGGCTGGGAGAAGGGGTCGGCTTCCCAGTTGGAAAGACCCCAGGCTTTACTGGGAAATGAGAGGATCTTGAGGAGCTGGGGTGGGCCAGCATTGGCAATGGCAGCAGGACCACAAGCAGCCATCTTCCAGGGGGATGCGATTTTCCCTTGACAGCAGAGCCAGAGCTTTGGGAAAGGGCTGGAAGAAAGCCCAAGTGCCCTAAAACTGGGTGCACCCAAATCCCTGAAGTGCCAGAGATCTGCCCTGCTGCAGCCGGGCAGCCGGGCAGGAGCAGGGCCTCGTCCAGGGGCCAAAATGCAGCCTCTGGCAGCTTGCTGTAGCTGCTGGGAATTGAAAAAATAACCAAGGGAAAGGAGTGAGCAACAACAAAAAGTCATCCTAGATTGTGTATGTAGTTTAGGAACTGATGTTATGCAGATTAGTTAGCTTCAAAAGCTAATCACTTTGAAAGGTCAAAACTCACATTGGTAATCGGACTAAACAAAAAGCTAATTAGAGGCCTTTTGTGTGCCTAAATGAAGCCAGAGAATTCCCCCTGATCCCGAGGGTGAGCGATGCTCGGGAGGGCTCTTGGCAGGATTATTCCTTCCGCGAGGTATTTACCAGCGAAACCCTTCTGCCGAGCGCATGGAAATAATGACACAGAAATGGCAGCGGGGCCGGGGCGCCTGTTGGTGCAGCATCAAACAAAAAAACCCTTCGAGAGAGGCCGGGGACG
>NW_008623231.1:0-6158 GCF_000691845.1 Merops nubicus | reverse complement strand
ATTAAGGATTTTCAAAAATCCTTAATAGCACATTAGGTAGAAATTCTCCTCTTTGATATCAAATCCTAGAGAATTTACTCTTGACAAGGAACTTTTGGAAATCTTCATTCTCTGAAATTCGAAGGGCTAATACTTTTGTCTCTGGATTTTCAAATCACTGAAGTTATTCCATAATGTATAATTCACAAAGACAGCACAATTTTATTCTTTGTTACTATACACATATTGAAAATACATTTTAAGATGTTTACAACTCTGAGAGACATTAATAGCATTCTTAGAACAATATCTCATACAGAAAACCTGTTTTAAACTTTTTCCAACCTAAAAGGAGACATTAAGTTGAACAAAACAATACATGGGCTCCCCACATTAACACCTCTGCATTGTTTTTGTCATAATGTTCCTGGAAATCCTTTTTGTTTATTTGTTTGTTTGTTTGGTTTGGTTTTTGGTGGTGTTTTTTTGTTTGTTTGTTTGTTTGTTTTATGGTACACTCTTTTTAATTATTATTTCTAAGTAAAAATTATGTACTTATTTGAAATTCTTCAAAAGTTTATTTTTAAAATGAGAGTAATACAAATATTGTCAATATTTGTCAATACAAAATTGTCTGGAAAATACAAGATGTTTTAGGAAATCACAAAATTGTTCTCCTGTTTGGGATTTAACACATAAAAAATCCTGGAAAAACCATCCTCAGTTTCAGGGGTTAGCCAATGGAAAGAATATTCATCCAGGTTGTACTTAAGTACACTCTTGGTTTTCATTCACTTAAAAAATGCAGAGGGAAAGGTAAATTGTCTGTACATATAAAAGTTTCAGAATAAACATTACTATACTGTCAAAATCACACACATGTATACACCTTAGCTCAGCCACAAAAATCATTAAACTGCTTTAAAAAGCAAGTGATTTTAAAATCAATGTGATTTGAAGATTTCCTTAGTGGTTGAATAGTTGGGGCTGATATGTTCCTTGATCATGATTAAGCTTTGTAATTTTAGATAAATATGAAAAGAAATTAATGCTTTCTGAATCAAATTCACAACAGCAGGACAAAGGGAGATCTGAAGACTGGGCAATAACCATGGATGAATGAGGTAAAACTTTGATTTTTCAGACTAGTTTGCCCTAGACAATGTACCTTCTAACAAGCGTGAAAAAAACACTTATTTATTTGCTAAAAATGAAACACTTATGGAGAAGCAAAATGGACGCAGATTTGAATGGTTAAAGAGTATAGAGAGTAATTATCCTGAGAGAAGTAACTCAGTAACTATGACATGTAAATTAAGGGCTGCTGGGGCTGTTGTTTCATATCAATGTATTCAGCTACTGGTTTTTAGTAAACTAAGGTCAGAGAGGTTCATACTTTCTCATGTTCTCGCACACACACACAGAGAAATCTACTGTAAAGGTTTTGCAAACCAAATTAGGCCCTGAGTAATACAATCGAAGTACCTTAGAATCTATTTAACAGTGCTACCAAGGGCATTTACCCCTTCTAGACTTTTTGGCATTGTAGAGACTAATAGAAGAGGAAACAAACAAATCTAAACACAAAGTTTAATGTCCTCAGTCAAAATATCTAAACTCTGAGTATATACAAGGAACAATTCTTCTGAGTAGAATGAGGGATTTTTTGCATTCCTAAAAGTGTACAGCTACAATGCAGCACATTCCCAAAAACTTCAAAAGTATTACTGGGAATTTTTATGAAAATATTCATTTTGCATGCACATTTGTTTGCAAAAGATTATTCGGAAATATCCAAATTGTCATGAGATAAAATTTGATCAGAAATTTCCTACTAATAGCAATGAGCTGTATATAGGTTCTTGCCTTTTTATTTATTACATTTTTCCAAAATATTAGAAATAATGTTTTGCAAACTGATCTTGAAGGGCTGTATTCTCATCAGCTGCTGTTGGGCACCATGCCATAAGTGGCTTTTATGATAGAACTTTAAAATTGTTTTGTTATTAATTTTAACTCTTACTAGTTGACATATGACATGTATGTAAAATGCAGTAACAATTTGTCTTACACAGGAAAACCATAAAGGATTTCTGTTATTAACTGATTACAGGGTTTAGCATCAGATTGTCTGACTAGGGTTTAGGACCCAGACCTGAGCAACTCAGTCTGGGTGTGGGAAGAGTTGTGAAATTTTATGTTTGAATATTCTTAATAGATGTGAATTGTAATGGGTGGAACCAAGCACAACCAAGTCACTTTGGAGTTCATGTTCCTTTTTAACCTCACCAACTTCAGAACCACACTTTTCATTCCCCAGGAGCATGCACCTGTGTATAAAAAGGTAACCAACACAGTTTCATATTTTGCATATACCCTCCATTATTTTGCATGTTTGTGCTATGAAAGTAGTAAGTCAAGGTGTGAAGTTGTTTGTACAATTGTTGTTTGGGGTAGAGGAAAGTGCAACTGCATAGCTTCAAGCCAAATCATGCCATACCTTGCACCTACACTGCCAAGTAATATCCCCTGACTGGTTTTTATTTCTAAGTTGTAATATGGTCTAAAGGAATATGAATCTTTTTAAAGCTAGGCAGTTTAGATGATTAAATACACATTGGATTTTTACCTGTGAATGCCATGTTTTCAGAGGTGACTGCCTCAGCAGTTTCTGAGCTTCTGCTTTCAACTAAACATTAATCCCTGTGCTGGACCTTGTTATTCCCTTCTTCCCTCTCTTTCTTTTAGCCTAACTGCCCTATTTGCCTTTTTCTTTCTGCATGAAGAAGGCCTGGGTGTTCGGAAGGTGCCATGAGTCCATCTGGAGCTCTGACTGAGGTGCCTCAGCAGGCATTGACACCTGCCATGTGCCGTAGCTCTGCTTAAACTCTGCCTTTCCTGGCAGTGGCCAATCTCGCAGCCCATACCTCAGTCTTTTCCTCTCCTAGTCTCAAACTCAGTTTATAAAATCTAAAAATTTATCCTGCTTGAAACATGAAGCAAAATTTCTTGGTTTAAACTTCCTAGGTAGCCTGAGACTTTTTGTCAGTTAGCTCAGCATTGAATAATAATAATACATGCACTTGCTTGTATTATTTGGATTATTATTCAATAGGACCTTAACAGAGTCATACCTATACTAGATAAAACAAGAAGTAAAATGTTTTGTTTTGAACACAAGAGGTGATTCATCTGACAGATGCTGGCTCATTTAGAAAAGCTTTTTAAAAAGCTAATTGTGACTTTGAAAATACTCTGTGTGTGTGTCATCCTGCCAAAACTGTGAATATCTAGCATTTCTGAATAGCAAGTTTTATCTGAAAAACAGATCCAACTGTGGTTATGGTCAGAAAAGGGAACATAAAAATAGCAGTTTCTGTGTATTTGGTCATGTCTGCTTACTTTTCCAACCAAAATAAAGCTTTTTAAACTTTTTTGCTAGTGTAGGCAGTCCAGAGCAAATACATCTTAGGTAAAGTGTGCAGTAACTCTTTTCTTTTTAGGTATCTTCTAGAGAAATGTTATGCTACATTCCTAATACAGAGCTACACTGATTTCAAAGTCAGGTTATCAGGGCAAGTTTGTAAAGTTGCCAGAAAAAATAGAAGGGGGAAAAAAAAATCAAAACAAAACAAAAATCCCCACTCTCAGCTAATCCTCAAAACCAGAAAAAAGAGATTTATAGGTCAGAAAACTTGCCCTCAAAAGGTCAGAAAATATAACAACATATTCTTGCATAAAACCTACAACTTTTGATTATCATATTTGTACCTTTAGCTTCTCTATGTGCAGACTGAAACCTAACACAGAATTCTTGAGAACTTAAGGATGAAATGCAATTTTTGAAGCCTTCCTTCATATTGAAATTCATTTCAAGGTAGATTTTGATTGAACTGAACGAAAATATTATGCTTCAGTTGTAAAATACATGGGGCAAGAAGACACAGAAAAAGGATCATACTACATTTCTCAGTATATGATGCGGGACCAAAGAACATTTTTGTTTTCCAGATCCAGCTGCAAAGCTTTGTTTCTGCTGCCTACAAACAGAACGTTGGAATATAGCATCTACAGGATATTTCCCTTTCTAATCTCCCTCCTGTTCCTGTCCCTCCACTCCATGTGCCCCAGTTTCCAGTGAGGGAAGATACACAGGGCTTATGTAAAAAGCACAGGTGTCCTCCAGCAGGTCCCAAAATTGGACAAAAGGAGAACCAGAACTATGGAGTTGCACCTGCCTAGCATAATATACATAGAGAGAGATTCTTGTGGTCACAACTTGAGCTCTCAAACAGAACTGCAGATACATCATGAATAATATATAGGGGTATGTATTAATAACAGGAATCCATATAGTAAAATCTTGTCTTCATTAGGGAGCATCCTAGTCCTCAGGAGACAGAGCAGAAATCTTCCTAAAATTCAAGAGAATTCTGACTACAGGCCAAAGAAATACTCCTCTGAGGGAAGTCAGTGTCAAAAAAAAATTTACTTGGTTTTAATGGTGCATGATTTTGTGCTTTGTACAAAAAAAGGTCACTCATCACATGTATGGACAAGTCAAACACATCTGGTTAATGGAATGTGGTTATTCTGGGATCAGCACAGTGCTATGATTATTTTTATTGCTTATCATTTATGTTTATGTCTGTCTTTAAGCACAAGAAGAAAAACAGAAAACAAAACGTGAGATATCCACGTTCTATCAGTTGCAGTGAACAAGGATTTTGCACAAGGTCATTGGCCGGTGGGAAATGTTTTCTCCATTCGCAGGTTGTGTATCTCTACAGAGCTCCTGTAAACTTTTATGCTTGGGAGAAAAACAAAGACAACAACGACAAAGAACCCTAGAAATAATTTTCATTCTGCAGATTTCAGAAAGTATTTTTTTCTCACATAAATGTGTTTCTCCTGTGACGCCAAATGTTTAAAATATTTTCTTCACAATCTCTCTCCTTCAGCTACTTTCACTTAGCAAGGCAGTAAATCCTAAAGGAAAACATTATGGTTTTCCATGAGGCATAAACTGGGTTAAAAAATAAAGTTTCGGAAATATAACAAAAAACCGAATAAAAGTTAAGGAATATTGGTGGCTTGGGAAACAACCCATTCTTACGAAAAGCTATTTTACTCAAAGCTGTTTATCAGCAATATGGGCAATTCTGGGCAAAGAAGTCTGGGCTAGAGATGGAGACCTGTTTTCTGATTTACATGCCACATGAAGTTCTCTGGTTTATTCGTGGAGTAATGGAAGGAAAAGGTTTCCTGTGTCGTCACACACTCATGCTATAGAGAGTAGGTGGGTGCATGGGAGAAAGGAACAGTTTAAATTAAGGCAGAACTTCTCCTGAGATGTTTATTTTTGAACACTTGTGTGTCATGAAGGCCAGTCTCATGACTTTAAACAAAGAGCAACACCACAGCTTCCATGCGGTTAAAATGAAGTGCAATAGAAGCACTACGACCACTCTGCCTGCGACAGAAGAAAGGTCAGGCCTTGCATCGGCCTGTGGTTTGTCTCCATGAAGCGACACCAGCCAGCTGATACTTGACCTTTAGATTCCCCAGAGTTGCCACAATTTTGGGGAAGTGGCATTTGTCAGATGGCCAAAGAGGCTGAAGGAAAGGCCAGGCTGGTGGCCAGGGGTAGCCGTTGGCAGTTCAGAGGAAAGGTGCTTCCTTACTGGAAAATCTGCCTTGCTTTGTCCCTGGCCATGGAGTGGGGTAGCCCTGCTGAAATAGCTATGGGGTGCTGCCTGGGGGTGGTGTGGAGGGGCAGGTGAAGAAAGGGAGCGACTGTGAAGAGAAATGTTGGCAGGTAGAGAGAGGCTTATTCTGGCTGTAGGTGAGAGGGCAAAGGGGCTGTGGGGCTGGGGGGGATGCTTCGGGGGCAGAGCACCAGCAGACACTAGCCCCGGGGCAAGAGCTGGGGGGCCCAGCCTCTCCTCCTGAGCCCCTAAGGATGGAAGGAGGGAGGGAGGAGGGCGGGGAGAGATGAGGCTGTGGGAGCCCTCTCCTTGGTCTGGCTGCAGGGAGGGAGGGGAGGCAACTCCTGGGGAGGGAGGAGAAGAGGAGGCAGAGAGGGGATGTTGTTAAACAGTTTCTTACCGTAAGAGGGAGTTGAGACCCAGATCTTTCCAGTTAATCACACAACAAACTTAGATCATCGCAATAAAAAG
>NW_008623230.1:3324-5761 GCF_000691845.1 Merops nubicus | reverse complement strand
AAAAAAAAAAGAAAAAGGGAGAGGAATAAAGCTCGTGTTGTAGAAGAAAAAAACCCAGAAAGATAAAAGCATGAAAAGAAACCTCACTTTTACCTTATTTTATTTGTTATAAAAATGAAAAATGTAAAAAACCTAAAACTGCAAAGACTTTTTTAAAACTAAAAACCAAAAAAGCAAAACAACCACCCCCCTCACTCCCAAAGCACTGACTCAGGTTTCCCAGTATCTTTACTTTACCCTTGATGTAGTTTTGCTTTCCTGTCCCTCAACTCCTCACGTGCTGGAGTCTAGGAAGAGAATTGTGAAATTTTATTATTCAGCATTAAAATATACTTCAGTCCTTAGAATCAAGGTGCTATAAATGTAAAGGTTTTCTCTTTTCTTTTTGTAATGGAATAAGCAATTATTTTTTTGTAAAAAGGACTATTATAGCAATTTTGTACACTGAATGAATGCATGGCAGCAGCTTTTTTCTCTTCACGCTTACATGAGGAACTTCAACCCCATGAAAGCTGATCCTTGCTGATCAGATTTTGGCAGTACCTCTGGAATTATCTGGCAATCAGACTGTTACCATTTCAGAAACACTGATTTTCCTTTTAGATGAGGTGCAGCACTGGACACGTATCTTCTTTGTTCCAGCAGATGTCGGACCCAGCAGCCAAGTGCTCCATATGCACCCAGGCTTTGCCCTACTGCAACTGTTCCAGTTATCAAACATATGGTCTGATGTGGCCAATCTTGCTAAAAAGTTGTAAATGAAATTAGCTGTGCAAGAACACTGGAGCCAGGGAGGATTCCAGTGACAATGAGAACAGTGTAGTTTCTATAAGAAACTATAAATCAAGCTGGTCATGGTAGTGTTGGGTTTACTTTTGGACTTGGTGATCTTAGAATCTTTAAGGTTGGAAAAGACCTCTCTGAATCTAAAAGTCTCAAAATGTTCTGAAAAAATATTTAAGTTTCAGAAAACCCTGTGAGAAAGTTACAGGATATAGTGCAGTCACTTTTCCTGCTATTGAGGAAAGGTCTTCTCATGAGACCTGTTTAACAATAAACTTCATTTTTTTTTTAGAGTAGAAATAAGAGAAATTTTCTATTCCAGTTTAACAACAGAAAAGGTGAAATTGTGCTGCAGTTCCCAAAAATGCTTTATAGAATTCTGGATCATACGTTAGATTTGGTGTTGGTTGGAGTCTTGGGCTACTTTTATTATGTTATGGTGGGAAGCAGAATATTTTAAATTTGCACCACAAGCTTGGAAACATAAAAGACCAAGAAAATAAAAAAGAAAACCAAAAATGAAACAAAACAAAAAAAGGGATAAAAAAAATGAAAAAAATGATACTTCAAAAGACACCAAAAAAAAGTGATAGCACAACACAAAAGTAATTTCAACACAAAATTATGATTAAAAAATTTCTTGGTTTGGGGAATCTAAAGGGCTAACAAGACATCTGGAAACCTTGTGTTTTTCTCCTACCTGATTTTAGCCTTTCAACTCCAGTTTGTGAATTTGCAAGATTTTGTCAAAGACAATTCTACACTTGAATTTGTTCAATGTACCATCCATAATGTTGAAGATTTGACTCATGATATTCTTATCCAACCCATCTTTACCTTTGGCTGTGGGTTACTACAGGAACCTAGTTTAGCTTAGGAACTGAGCTGTGTCTCCCACTTAGAACACACAATTACTCCTTGGGTTAGATTCAGTGATCAAGAGCTTAGTTAATTTAAGTTCTTAAGTTTAACTAAGAGCCTTACATCCAGTGGTAGACCTTCACTTGACTTCTTGCATGTGATGTAGCTCCCTAGCTAGTGTTCTCCAGTGGCCAGAAAACTTATACTTCCAAGTGTCTACTGACAACTCCTACAAAACAGAAGACATGTAAGTGTGCAAGGATGATTAGTTCAGGTATTACTTTGTTTTACACTGCCTGTTTCCATTCTCCAGTTAGCACTAGAATAGTCATTATTCTATTTTACATTTAAGATTTTATTTTATTTTGATTATTGCACCATATTTTCCACCTACTTTTGAGTGCCTTTGCTGATAACTAGACCTCCTGTCCACTTCCTAAGTGACACAGCATCCTTGCTATTGTTTTTAAATTGTATTTTGATATGGATCATAAACAGCCCAGAGAACTGACAGACTAGTTTTAGTCTGAATCTTCAAAGTACAGACCACTAGGACTTTAAATATAGTCCATCTCATTTTTTTAATTATTTTATTCTCTGGAATTAATAATGCATTACCCAGTTTAGACCAGTATTTCCAGATATTCTTCCAAGCACTGCCAGTTTACGTGTGCTTGAACACAGCTTCTTTAAAGAAATCACATGTGTGACCTCGAGTCAGTCTAATCCTGAGAGGAAGATTAACCTTTACTTTTGTTGCATTTATATTATTTTTGGAGCATGACTAACCTTT
>NW_008623230.1:0-3293 GCF_000691845.1 Merops nubicus | reverse complement strand
AGCAGGAATTGGACTATTTACTGTTCAACCAGACCTGATCACTAAAGGACAGAATTTGCTCCTGCTGGAATTAGGAGTTGTAATGGAGGCATTCATCAAGATTAATTATTCCTCTCCTGCCTAATCTCCGATTTTCAGAAACCATTAAGTAGTGACAATTTCAATCATTGTCACGAGGAGTGAAGAGTCTCATTATCTCTGAAAACAAGGACTCTTTAACTCAGGTAAAATTTTATTCCTGTCTACACACTGTAATTTGACTAGAACATACCAATGCAAATACTTTGGATGTTTTAACTGCAACTGCATGTACTTACAGCAGCAACACAAACCCACAGTCAAACACTTTCTCCCTTTTTTGTCTTTCTAGGAGCCATTCCCATTTTATTATTCAAATTTATCAATGCAAAGAAATAAAAAAATATGGAGTTTTTTTGGCTCCAAGAGTTAGAGCACTGTCACTAAGTATATAAAAAGTCAGTAAGAAATTTGCCTGCAAGTAATGCTACAGAAAATTAAAGTGTAATGTTTAGCATATTAAAGTCAACAAATAAGTTGCAATAAAAACCAGAATAGAATGATTTAAAACAAGTATTTTAAAAATTATCTTTTCAAGGAGCATTGCAAAAATGTATGTTAGGAATCTGCATCTTCTTAAGAAAAAAAAAAGGAGAGACTTACAAAGCCCAAACCTTGTAACAAATATGATTGTGTTTGTTTTCAGTCCAGAAACCATTATTCTAGGAATGTTCCTCATTACATAGAACGAGATGCTCTTTACCTTGCTGCAGCTAAGGGGAACAGACAGCAGAATACCAAGCAGAATTTATAATAAGTTAATGGATATTTTGTAATTGATTCAGGCTACTTTTCTATATGATGTAACAAAAAAAATGTAAGATACTCAAGGACAGGAAAGATGTCCTAATTTCTTAGAGCTGAACATACAGAAGTCTTATGAAAACCTTTCAGAGGGACCTGTATGATTTAACAGAACTTTACGTGCTCAAGTAATGCAAGATTCAAGCCTCTTCCTGTTTCTGAATTTAACTATACCCACACATTTTTAGGCTTGTCATCTCTAAATGATGTTCATGGGCTCTAAAAACTGAACGTGAAGTCTCACTGTTGAGGAGCATGGATGGGAGCACCTTGTGGATAATTTCTAATGCTAGATGATCTGTCACCTTGTCTTTCTGCCCTTGCTGTTATGGAAATTGTGAGTGAACTAAATGAGGAGAAGTGCTTCTTTTCTACTCAGTACTCCATGAGTCTGCATCTATTTAAGACTAGAATGCTGGGGTAACTTAGGGTAAAACAACAGGTTTAAGTTCCACTGAAGTATTCAGCTGTGCTGTAACTCACAATAATTTGCTGTGGCAAAGTGATGGATGTCTCTGGATGCTCAATTAGATTTTCCTTCTGTAGAGGTCACCAATATCTGTTTGACAGAAAACAAGCAAAGGATTTTGTTGAAACTCTACAGAGTTCTTCCCCAGTACGTAAAAGAAACACACCAGATAAATTTTAATATAACTTCTACTGGTGCAACAGACAGCTATTGATTTTGAAATCTTATTGAAATGTAACAAAGGACCACGCTGCTAATAAGGAACAGTTTATAGCAGAGTTAACACATCAATGTTTCATCAGGGCTTTAATTTTAATGGGTGTTTCAAGGGCCAGAAGTAAATTTAAAGGAGAACATGGCAGGTATTGTGTTTGACCCTTTTTTTTTTTCATTTTTATATAGGATACAAAGGTAGCAGAGAGGATGTGTTTGTGTTGTAATGCACACTGTGTTTGCACGTTCCCCTGTCTTGTTGATTTAAAGGAGTCTTATCTCAGACAGAGGAGTTGGGGATTGCAGATTTAGTGCCATACAAATCATCCAGCTGAAGTCTTCATCTTTTCATTGCTATATTTTTAGAAACTTACAGCTAACTATATTTTGTGTAGAGCCCTATCATAAATCCTCTCAACAGTTCTGTTTGAAATACTCACTTTGGCATGAAGTGTGCTGTAGACATAAACATAAAGGCATGAAATAAGTTCTGAATACGTATTAATATAGTTACAATAAACTTTCTGTATACTCATTCTACATATTTAAACATTGACATTGTATTTATTTTCATGCTGCTGGAGTGCCAGTTTTGAAGATGAGCTCAGAGTTCTCAGTCCTTGAGGAAAGCATTGAGGAAAGGTTTATGGGGTTAGGTCTTTACAGAACTGTGTGAGTCTGAAAGTTATAAATGTGAAGGCAGGATCCTGTGAACATACCTTAGGCATCCATGTCAAACTCACCTTTTTAAAAAAATAATTAAAAAAAAAAAAAAATCTGCCTTTTAGCAATTTATCCTGAATGAAAACAAACCTGACTCATTACCCTCCCACTGGTATTAATTGAGAGCTACTCCATGAATGCAAACAACCTCACTCAAGAGAATTAGGATCTGGTTTGTGGCTTGGCAAATGTCTTCTATATTCTGCTGTGTTATCAAAAGAGAGGATAAGACTCATCTAAAATCCCCTATCAGCCTCCCTTAACAGGACTCTGACATCACACCCAACAGTCTTCCCTAACCTCATACTTCTCTAGTTTCATTTAGGCATTAGAATTACAGGTTTTTCTAGGCTGCTTTTATGTTCCTTTATAATGAAAGGCTCCTTCAAGGGTTATTCAGCCCCTGTAAGAAGCTACTTCTTATCACTGGTTATCAAGGAAATTTAAAAGAACCAACACTCCACAACTTGAACATTTGAAATACACTTTGAAAACACACACAGAAAAATATTTCATGTCAATTTAACCAGCAAAACCAGAAAGAAATCAATATGTTTGCACTCTCCTAATTAGAAACTGACACTTCTCCCCTTCTGTTATTTGGTCTAACATCGAAGCAGCACAGTAAATTTTTGTGCTATTTATTAGACTGTGATCTCCTTGAATGAATAAAGAAAATAAACCATGCCAACTGTTGAACCTGCTTAGACCAAGTCTTTGGTTAAATCCTAACTCCTAAGCACATTTAATACAATGCTTAAACACCACCTACCAGTCCACAATGGCTCTGGTCCTAACAGGAGCTGAAAGATGAGAGCTTGCATCCTCATTGTTAGAATTAAGAGGAACATTTATCCATCTGATAGCTGGCATGCTACAATTATCATGTTATTTTCTATATTCAGGGCTAACCAAATGCCCATTGGAAGTCTGCATTGCAAACATAAGGATGGCAAGATAACAATAAGAGCAAGATTTAGTAGAAAAGAATATACCTGGTAGATTA
>NW_008623229.1:0-5381 GCF_000691845.1 Merops nubicus | reverse complement strand
CACTTCTCTTGATGCAGCCCAGGATGAAAGCTTCTGCCTTGACAAGAGGAGATGTTGGCCCCTTTCACTTTCAGGTGCCACCCTGACAGCCCTTCCAGCTGTCCCCTCTCTCCCCAGCTGCAAACGACAGCTCCAGCTGCTCTCCCACAGCTTTAAACACATTTCTGATATGTGTTGGTTTAAGCTGCTCTTTAAACACTGCAGAGGTTCTTCCCTGGGTAATTTCTCAAGGGCTTTGAAATTCTTACTGCTAGAAATATTTATTTTTTTATTTTAATGTTCTGTAAAGTGATGTGGGAAAAGGTTGAAAGTAGGTGAAGTGGCTAAAGGTGACTTCTGGCATAAGTTTCCTCTTAGTATATTTGCAGCTTGGTTGATATGCAAACACAGAGTATCATTCCAGGATTTAAGGGTCATTCCTCAACAATCTCAGGCCAGCAAAAAAATGTAGTTTCAAAAATAAAGCCTATCCTTGGCTGAGGTTTCCTCTCCTCTATCTGAACAGCTACAAATCAAACTTCACATGCTTCTGATGCACAGACACAAATCACAAACAGCAACATGCAGGAGTTTTGTCACTGTCTGGGAAAAAAATAAAATGCCATGGTGCCCTGAGTGGGGTTTGGACTTTTTTTCCCAGTTCTGCCTCATGATAGAGGCTTTGTACATTAAAACTGACACATACTCTGAGATTCCTTTTCATCTGCAGTTCTCTTCTTGTGGACCATGGCAGCATTTTCAAGCTGAACAGTGATTTCTTGCCAGAAAAGCAGCCAAAGGTAGGCTTAAGCTTTCATGGCTTGTCTGTTCCTATTTTCCACCAGTTTCTTGAGACTGAAATAAAAATACTGACCACCCAACTTTAATATTTCTAGGACTGGTGTGCCTTTTAAAAAAAACCACAAAGAGTACTTTAAGTAAACCACAGAGTTCAGTATCTGTTGTTAGGGTTGGTTTTGGAATTGCAATGTATAAAATGCTTTGACCTCACAATATTCTCTGCCAGTATCCAGCCTCATCATTCAAAGCACTTCATCTTACATTAGGGGTAAAAAAAAAAATAATAAAAAAAGGGAGAAGAAGTCATAAACAGACATTTTAAGCACAGGGCTCAAAAGGCTGAGAGTGCCCTACAGGTAACTTCAGCTCTAAATCATTTATTTGGGTCAGCTCAAGCTCAGCAGGTTGCACAGCTTCTCTGGTGGCTCATGTACAACGTGGTGCCCCAGGACATACCTTCCATGCAGTTCTTCTGTAAACCATGTGCAGGGAGAGGAGCTCAGAGAAGCCATACGGTTACCTGGGTTTTGGTGTACACTTGAGTGGGCAGTTGGGATACACAGCACCAAGGACATGGTTGCCTGCTGGGTGATGCAGATTCCTGCACTGCCCTCCCCATCTCCCCTCCTGAGTGCCTCCAGGAGCTGCAGAGCAGTGGAGCTAACTTCTGCCACACACGTGCCCTTTCCCCCAAGCAGCGAGGTGTGTGCAGGGGAAAATGTTGAGGGTTTGTATGTAAAATATCCTGGCAAGTTGAATTTAAGGTGGTGCGGTTGCAGGAGTGCTGGGAGTGCTGGGAGGACTCACCTCTTGAGCAGTGTGTCTGCATCCTGTGTGCTCTCCTCTCCCACCACAGAGAACCTTCTCCAGGCAGAGGGGTTGGCTCTTCACGTGGTACAATAGGGAAGCTTGTATATATTGGTCGATGAATTGTTCTATTAATACTGCAGAGCATGATAAAAATCTTTCAAACCCTTCATGAAGAGAAATGCCATATCAGTGTAGCAGACTGGTATGGAAAATTCTTATCAGTGCTTACTGTAGAGCACTAATTCTTCTGCATTAAGAGGTCTCTGACTCCAGCAGGAGCAGGGCAGGACACTTTGAGGAAGGTGTTTATTTGTGATGTATATGTACAGTGCTTGTGGAATAATACCACTTTGACCTGCTCTTTTTGCAAAGAAGAATAGTATGTTTTACCTTTACTTATTTGCTCTGAAAATACTTTTGTTTGACCTTAGCAAGGCACAGGAATTGAAATCTCCCAAGTACTGCTGTCTGTGTACTGATTTTTGCCCTGGAAGTGGATTTGAACGGGGATGATTCCCTTTGGGCTCACACACTGTGGCCATCCTTACCCAGCAGCTGGGATTCTTCCAGCTACCAGCTTTCCTTTCCCTTTCTTAGCTATGGGGTTTGAGTATCTATTTGTCTTTATCCTATCACAACACCACCACAGAACTGAGGGCTGATTTTACATCTGAATGCTCTCCTCAAACAACTGGGTCCTGTTTTCCCTCCCGCTTCTGGGAGTTAGTACAATAAACTTCATCAAGCACTATATAACAATTACCTTTCAAATAACAAAAATGTTTTGCCTGGCTCTTGTTTGTATTACTCCTAGTGACTCAAAGGTCTGAAAAGTCAGTTCCACTGCCAGGCTCGCTCTCAGTGGGATGCTTTAGCAGCCTGCAGTTTGGATGCATGAGAACAGACATGTGCTGTTTTCCAAGGCAAGCACCCATTTGTTAGTGGGAGCTGCTCCTGCTCTCCTCTCCACGGGAGCTCTTCCCCATTGAACTTTTGAACCACCAAAGCAAATCGAATTCTGTAGCTCCACAAAATGGAAAGTGGCATTTGGGCTGCATGGAGGAAGTGTTCCAGCTTCAGTGCAGTTGCCCAGGGAGGCGAAGCCAACAGAGAAACACATTGTTCTGGATGACTAAAGAATAAGAGCCTGTTAAACGGGTTTTGTCTCTCAGGTTTGCAGCATCTTTCTTTTGTCATCTCTCAGGCAAGACTGCACATGTAAGATGATGAATTTTTGTAGTTTTTTTCCTGTTTGACTGTGTTGTTGAAATCTGCGTGGTACCTGCTAGTATGGTTTCCAGGACTGGTGAGACAGTGGGAACCAGTGCCAGCAATAATATCCCTAAGTTTATAAAAGCCATATGTACTTTCAGTCTTGTGATAAAAGAATGTTCCAGTTCCTACAAATGGGACTGCCATAGAACTCTCCACTTCCCAAGCTCTCCACATCACCTCCCCCAAGGCAAAGCACATGTGCTGCCCTGCGAGCCAAGTGGCTCCTCTAGAGGCATCAGGCCATAGGTAGCAGTCCAAGCAGTGGATTCATATGGGCACACTTCAGTCCTGACAGGTCAACTTCAGTGAAAAATGCAGGCAGGATTAAAAAAAAATAAAAAAGGGTTCTCTTTAAGCCTACAAATAATAATTGAAGAAAGTTATTTATATGTTTTTGTTCAAACAACCTCTTTAAAATATTGCTACGAAGCTAACTGCCCTTTGGTATCTGTTTCAGACCCACCACTTCCCTAAAATGAGTTTAGAATGACCACACCTGCTCTCAGGAGTGCTGTGTAACTGGAGACAAAGTTCAAAAAGCTGAATTGTGTGTTGGAGTACAGAATGCTTCTTAGCTGATCTTTGGTGGATTTCTTTCCCAGCAATACATTAGCTCAGATCCTGTCGCCTTTCAAGCCTGTCTTTTTCATAGAATCATAGAATCCTTTAGGTTGGAAGGGACCTCCAAGATCATCAAGTCCAACCCTTGAGCCATTAGGGCTCGAAAGTCCTCTGCTAAAACAGATCAGAATCTGTCAGGGCTGGAAGGGACCACAAGGATCCCCCAGTTCCAACCCCTCTGCCATGAGCAGGGACACCTCCCACTAGATCAGGCTGCCAGAAAAATGTCTTCATGTCTTGAGAGGACAGCACTAATTCAAGTGGGCTCATCTGAGCCACCTTCCCCTGTCACACAAAGATGCTTACAAGCTTACAAAACAGCAGTGAATCATTCACATCAAGTTTTTATTCACCTAGCAAAAGAAAAAATGGTGTTCTCTGTCCCCAAATCCAGCACTGCTAATATGCATGACACATATAATGAGTGTACTTCATGGCCTGGAAAAAAAAACAAATTATTAGCAGATGATGACACCACCACAGTGCCCAATCATACTGTTATTCATAAGTATTAACTTATTTTTCATATTTCTTTTCTGTTTTCAAGCAGAAATAAATCTGAATGACATTTCTGCATTTCAACAGGGAGTAGGAAAGGTCAAAGGGGCTAAAAACCCCTCTCATACATTAGAGGCACTACAGCTGTAGTTTTCTCTTTATCCTTAATGCTGTGTTCATTAATCCTGTGAAGGATGGTGTGTGATTTATACAAGCTTTAACAAGCAAACACCAGTCTATTTTTTTTGACTGAGGGCATGATTCAGCAAGTCCCTTTTGCATTTGCCTGGCTTTAAGCATGCACTAATCTCACGGAAAATAGCTGTAATGCTGAAGGGAGGTGATGGGGCTGGGTCAAACACGTGCAATTAAGCAAAGCTGATTTTAAGCAAAATCAACAGCTTTCACTGCAACTGGGATTAGTTTCTTCTATATTTGCCTTCATAAACTTCAGGTATGTAGGCAAGTCAGTCATCGAGGTGGAGCTGGTGCCTGGAGAGGATCCCAAGATGAAAATGGGGTAGTGAGGTGCCTGTCCTGCTGCATTGACTGTAGAAGGAGCCTAGATAGTTGTTAGATTAAATCTCAGAAGTATGCATGTCTATGCACAGACAGTGAGGTGAATCCTACCTGACTCCTGACTCCAATGATCAGCTCTTGTTGAATGTATAATCAGACCACATTGTTTCAATAAAACCTGAAAACAACAACAAAAACAACCACCAGAAGAAAAAGGCATATTAAGTAAAGGATATAGGACAGCACAGTTTGTAGCCTTTGTTTTTTAACCAGCTCTTTGTTGGTTTCAACTCATTCTCAACGCCATGAGATAAATTAGCCTTTAATTTTGAATTATTTAAACATATCTCTAAAGAGCACATCGTGTTTAAGTCCAGTAAGCAACCACATTATAAAACCCTTCAAAGCAAGCACATTCAGATTCATTGATTTTTGCAGGGCACTACCTTATTTCATTGTGTTCAGGCAGAGATCTCTGCATACTACAAACTTGAAGACAGCATAAAATCAGTATCTCCTATGCCAATATAGCTGCTTAATCATCTTCCTGGTATTACTCTATTTTTGCATTGAATGATGTTTGGATGTCCAGATCCCCTGTGCATTATGGCTGATTGACTGCAGACAAAACAAAAAATACATGTGCTAAAATTTGATACACAAATCAATAAATCATGTGTCCCTTTAAATACAGTGAATGTAAAAGCTCGTATCGATCTACATCAACTCGGATTAGAGTTGCATGGTATTTTCTTTGGAAAAAAAAGCAGAATAGTTGCTGATGAGTGAGTTGTAGGCATCAAGTGTTGCATAGCTAGCTCCCATTGCAGCCAGGCAGAGGAATCATAGAATAAATAGAATCCTTTAGGTTGGAAGGG
>NW_008623228.1:0-730 GCF_000691845.1 Merops nubicus | reverse complement strand
GGGGGAAAAAATCGTTTTCTGCCAAGTCTTAGGGAGAGGAGAAGGGGGAGGGGAGAGGAGGGGGAGAGAAAAGGGAATTTTAATCCCATATTCCCATTAAAATGCCATCTGCCAGGCGAGGCCACCAGCCCGGTGGCAAAAACCCTGCGAAATAACCACAAAATAAAGTCCGAGCTGGGACAGGGAGCAGCTCACCTCGCTCAGGGCCCAGAAAAACCTTTCCTCCTATTTTTTAAATCCTTTTTTTCCCCCCCTCCCTAAATTCCCCACGCTCTGGGAAATGGGGAAAGCACCAGGGATTTTTCCCAGGGTTGGGGGGGGGGAAGGATGCTCTCAACTCCAGCATCCCTTAAACCCTCCCGAAATCTGTTTAGGATGAAAAATCAATCTAATAGAACCCCAAAAAATTAGATCATCATCAATATTTGATCCGAAATACCAAAGGAACAGAATCCTGCCCCAAGGCGGGGGGGAGGGAGAACAGAAATATCTACCCGGCGCGCCAACTTTTTGGGTTATTTTTCTGTTTATTCTATATCACAAAATAGAAGTTTCGTCGCCCAAAGCCCACGAATAAATATCCCGAGTTACCTCCTGGATTTTTTTTGGGGGGAAATAAAAGAATTTCCTGCCGTGGGCTTGAATTTAGACAGAAACAGAGAAATCGGCGCTGGCCTCGGGTCCTTTGGGTTGTGGGTTTGGGGTTTTTTTTGGGGGGTGTTTTTTTTTT
>NW_008623227.1:0-4778 GCF_000691845.1 Merops nubicus | reverse complement strand
GGATTCTATGATTCTATGATTTCTAAAGGAGAAGAAAAAAGAAAACAGATGAAAATGTCTGTGCTGAAGTAACACTAAAACCGAGCCTTGTGATTTCTGCTATAAAAGTAAAATCCATCATGTCTATATTATGATTAAGTAATTACTATTTGAAGATCCACACTAAAACTGAAATAAAAAAATTTTTAAAGTCCCGTACATGTCATGTAAGGAAACTGTTACTGATGAACTCTTTTTAACAGCTATTTCTTCTGGCATCTTGATATCAAGCTCAGCTCACAGCTAATCTTGTTTGAGCCTTTTAATCCTTCTGTTATCTCACAGGCTTTCAGTAACATTACCTCTTTTTATTTAGTGGAGTATATCTGTAAATTCTATACATAAGCTGGTTGACTATAGAATACTGTAGGTTTAAACTGTGTTGTAAGGAGTACTATGACCTTCCTGAATGCATAACATCACAGATCACCAGAGACCATTTTTCATACTCAGTGGAATATCGTAAGCCTCGTACACCTAGCATTTAATATTTTGTCATGAATGTAAAGTCACTCCACTGCCAGTCTGGGAGTCTCTGGGCTATTACTCAAGCTCACTGCAGACTCCTCTGAGATTTCTGGATGATGAAGAGGTGAACAGATCTGGAAGCAAAGCAGTGTGTTGATCACTCACCTAGAAAAATAATTGTGCATAGCTGAAATCATGTATTCACATGTTATTCCCACTTCTCCCCCCCTTAAAAATCATTTTATGTCATAATATTAATATAATAAGGATCTTTGATGACTTCTGCAATTTGCAGGCAGATAAATATATGGTAAGGCTCTTCATTCCATTCATGCCTGACCATTATATGAAAACATACATCACTATAAAGTTGTTCAGTGGCAGGACCTCTGCACCAGTGAGATGGTTTATCTGTCCATATTTAAAGGCATATTAAGCTGTCACCTGTGGTACCTATGTAAGAAAATAATTCCTATGTGATATAGGCAGTATATACTCTTCCATCTGTTGTAATCCTTTTGGACAACAAGTACAGAACTGCCATTGTAGGAAGTCACCAGTAAGCTAAGGCAGATGAGAGGCCTGGGGCCATCAGCCACGCTTTGTTTGGACTTGGCTTGCTTTGCTCTAGCTTGTTTAGCTTTCACAGCATGTGATTAATGATCAGGTGGCTGTTACTAAATTTCAGTTTGTTTAGCATTGGATGGTCACATGGTGCAATGCCCATTAATGGTTTAGGTAGGAACAATAAGTAGTTATGATATACAAAAATTATCTGCTTCTGTAGCGTAGCTATGACGCAGCCTAAAGGAGGACAGATCTGTGGGGATAGCACAAACCGTGATGATTTGGGCACAGCATGATACCAGTGGTCCCAGGGCTATCAATAATTTAAGAGTAATCAGTTACTGAAAGAAATGCCAATTTAGGAGCTGGACAAAAGTGGATTTCAGGGGAGAAAAAGGACAAGGAACAAGCATCCAACATATGCAAAGTGACAAAAGAGCAAACTGTAAAGTACATAAGAAAATAGAATTGGCAGCAAGGGGAGAGGAAGAAACTGTCCACATTGTGCTTCTTCTGTAAAAGAGAAGGAATTAACCTCCATCACTAATATCATGTTCTCCCAGCAGAGTTTTCAAGGATCTCATGAACCTCTGTAATTCCCCCTAGATTAAACTGTGACCTTAGGCTCTTGAGAGCAGTGGAAAGGTGAGCCTAAGAATAGAGACAATAAAGGGGTTGGTAGTAGAAAGGTTTATCTGAATAACAACTTTTGAAATGTTGTATTCTTGATAAGATTTACTTTCTATTTAGATCGTATTAGTAGAAATGTATCAGGAATAATAATAATAACACCACATTTTTGATGTATTTTGGTTATGCTGTTAAAACTTTCAATTTGGCTAATAGTGAATTGTTGGCTTCACATATAAGAGATGGTTCCATTTTAGCCAAAACAAGAACATGCTTGTAGCACTGCTGAGGCGTAGGATATTGACAGTTGGGTTAAACTGTCAGTCCCAGGCTTCTGGAAAGCCAATCAGGAACACAAGCAGCTGTTGTAGTTCAAAATAGCTTTAATTTGCTGGGAATTTTTAATCAGACCAGATCAATACTGGTCATTGACAAATCACCAAACCAGAGTCCTGGCTTATTTTTAGAGCTACTTCATTGCCTCATGCTGCAGACTAGGCTTCAGGCTAGCCAGTACTAAAACATACAAGGTGATGCATTGAATCTCTAAAGCAAGTTTGACAAAAAATGTGCTTCTTCCTTTCCTCTTTGTTTACAACTGCAAGCTCTGAATAAGAAAAGGATAGTTGAAACATTTATAATACCCTCCAAAATGAAAAGAGAATGGAAAGAAAATTTTGCTGTCTAAATAACTTATACTTAACCAGGAACATGGTGAAAGCCTTTAAGTCTTTAATGATTTCTGTTCACCAATTCTCACAAGAGAAATGCAATTACTCCCATTTTACAGTCAAAGAAGTGAGGTACCCAAATACTTGTATACAGCAAGAAACTGAACTACGAATGTTTACATTTTGCAAAATAATTTACTTGCAAAATAATTTTGTCTGCTATTATTTTCATCACCTGAATAGTTTCCAGTTATTCTGGATTGACTGCTGGTTTACAACCCGCAAATTATTCACTCTGTGAGACATATGAAAGGGCTGATGGACACATATAAACACAACCTCACTACTCTGCATCATGAACAGTTACCGTGTCCTGTGCAAGGAAGTTTTACTGAAATAAAAGCCTAGAAGATAAGTAGAAGTGCAATTACCTGATAATAAATACATTTATTTAAAAAAAAAAAAACAAAAAAACAAACCCAAAACCAAACAAATAAAAACCCACACCAACCAACCAACCAACCTCAAAAAAACCCAACCAATCCAAACCAAAACCCACAAAACAAAAAAAAGTTGACCTCAAAGAGAGCTGTTCTTTCTTTAGACTGATTTTTCTAGAATTTACAGTACACAGAAAGAATTTATTGTAATGTGAATTTTTAAATTTTGAAATATTTCCTGTACTGTGACCTATAAAGTCAAAAACACCTTGAGGTGTGTTTCAGATTTTCCTGGGGGGAAAAAAAGCCACAACAACAACAACAACAAAAAAACCAAACAAAACAAGACAACCCTTCTTTCTTATAATATCATAAATACTTTTCCTCACAAAATAAAAATGCATAATTATATAATTTGAATCTGAAATTAATGTAAGATGTCATGATCAGAACAGGATTAGATCTCATTTATAACAAAATTGTACTGGAAACTTATGACACTGAAATACACTCTGTCACTTGAAGAGATATTATTAAGTGATAGGGCATGATCAGTCCCTAGACAGACTGACAATACAGTCATGCTTTGTCAGCATCTTAGTACTTTTCTTCCAAGTAATGATGGCTAAATTAGAGTCGATGGGCCTTTGCAGGGGAGTGGCTTTCCTAAGAACTTTCCATTACGGAACTGTTTTTAAAGGCAGCAATAATGACTTCATTGGACTTTAGAAAATGTTATTGCCCAATGTATTTGATAAACATTTTACAGTGGTTTGATTTGCTCTAAAGGTGTTCTCTTACTTAAACACTAATTTTGTGGGTAACTGTAAGAGATAATTGACTTCAGTATCTTATATACTTCGACTTTACAATAAATGCTCTTAAGAGTTATGTGTGCTGCCTGACAAATGTGATAGTTATGACCCTAACACTGCAGTGCTGAAATTTGTCTACTGACTTGAATGAGCTCATATCAGTTATAAAGTTCACAAGGAAGAATACATTCATAGTGAATATATATGGGTTTATTTAACTGAATCTAAAATCAATATATCTGAATTTTCCTTGCAACTTGAAGGAATAAGAAAGGAATATTATATACTTGCAGAGCAAAAATAAAGTACCCGAAGTGGTAAGATAATTGTGAAAATAGAAGAAAAATAAATTAAGAGGAGAAATTACTTCCTTTACCATCAGGATCTTAAATGGGCTTAGTAGCCCCACCTCTAGAAATAAGCTACCCGTGGAGAAATTTGGCTTTATTTGACATAATAAAAAGTAACGAGGTAAAATAGGAAGTAAGACTCCAGACTAAATATCAAAAATCAAATTCCTTGACAACAGACTTGAAGTTTGCATTACCTGGCAGCAAGTCAAGTTTTATTTGCTTTTTAAAGTTTCTCAAGGGATGCTCTGACAATCGGAAGTTAGTTTGAGTTAAGAAAAAACAGATTGCAGCTGCTTGGGTCCACACCCTGCTTGCAAGAGGGACAACCAAAAGTCAGCAAGAGTTTCCAGCCTATAAGTGCCTCTTTACATTAAAGAAAATAGACTGGTATGTGGTTTAAAGTGTTTTCAAGTGTAGCCCCTCAATTTCCATTTTGAGATAGCTTCCTCTTGGCTGTGGTAAGCAGTGCTAAGATGAATGTGTACTCTGCATAATCAAGAAGATTATTAATAGTGTAAGCTCAAGGAATGGACACAATTTAGTTATTTTGATATGGATTTGGTCAACTATTGATCACACAGTTTGGAAAGCTTAACTAGATATGAGGAAATCTATAAGTACTGTCAGGTACCATTCTCTGTGCAAATTCTATTTTGAGGCTACTTACTTGGTGTGAAGAGCACAACAAAATTCAGTATCTTTGAAAACACCAAGGTGAAACTGATTGGTTTTGGTAGTGGTTCACACGACAGAAAGTTCTGCTTCTTTATCAAAGAATCACAGAATCACAGAATG
>NW_008623226.1:756-1066 GCF_000691845.1 Merops nubicus | reverse complement strand
CGTTGCAGCTCAACCACAGCCAAGAAGATTCCAGCCGCTGTTCGGATAACTCCAGCTACGAGGAGCCCCTGTCGCCCATCTCGGCCAGTTCCTCCACGTCCCGCCGGCGCCAGGGGGAGAGAGATCTGGAGCTGAGAGACATGGAGCTGCCCGACGTCCACGTGCGCGACCTGGCCGCCATCGGGCACCGCTTCCTGCCCAGCGAGCCCAGCAAGTGGAACGTGGAGGACGTCTACGAGTTCATCCGCTCGCTGCCCGGTGAGGGAGGGAGTCTGGAGTTGTTGGGCTTAGAGGAGATCAGAGGGATCAA
>NW_008623226.1:0-270 GCF_000691845.1 Merops nubicus | reverse complement strand
CCCCCCCTCGATGATGATCTGGGGTGGGCTGCTGAGTGTCCCCGTGTCCCCGCAGGGTGCCAGGAGATCGCGGAGGAGTTCCGGGTGCAGGAGATCGACGGGCAGGCGCTGCTGCTGCTCAAGGAGGATCATCTCATGAGCACCATGAACATCAAACTGGGGCCCGCCCTCAAGATCTCCGCCCGCATCAACATGCTGAAGGACTCCTAGAGCCGGGTGGGTGGGGGGCACCCATGGGACACCCCCCTTCCCCTCCCCAAACTCCCGCCC
>NW_008623225.1:0-5411 GCF_000691845.1 Merops nubicus | reverse complement strand
GCACGCCGGGTCCCCCCGTCGCCCCCGGGTCCGCGCTAATAACAAACTTATTCCTTTACAGGCTCTGCAACACGGAGCCGATAAGTGAGCCATCAAATAGGCAAATTGTCCTTGAGGTGATGTTGGCTTGGCACAGACACCAGGCCTAAGGTGCAATTCTTGAAGCACATCCTGACAGCAAAGGAAACGGTTCTGCAAGGATAAGAGAAGAATGTTCTGTAGATAAGAGCCTGCTGCTTGCCATCATATACACCCCCTCACTGTATATGGTGAAGCAGGAGATGGAGCTCAACCAAAGGGCAGGAGTATGAGACCCCCAGAAGACCACCAGGGACACCCAAAGAGCTCTCACTCAAAATAATGAGCATGCGCAACTGGGAGGAGAATATATAAATAAAATAATCAGCATAACCCTGCCTATTCCGAGGAATAAGGATGTTGGACTAGATGACCTTTAGAGGTCCCTTCCAACCCATTACATTCTATAATATAATGACTATGTATGTTTTGTGCTATATAATCTTTGTATCAACGCCCACATTGTCCCATTGCTGTCATGGGAGAGTGCTGAAAAGAACATAAAGGAATTAATGGCTGAACAGAAGAAATAAAGACAAGAAAGGAACAGAAGAAAGAGTGGTTATAGGACTGGGATGTTGTGCTGTAATAGAAGTTGGTTGGCCCAGAGCAACTATACCGTTTGATGTAAAGGCAATCCTGTCACTGAGTAGGTGTATTTAGCTTGTTTTATTGAAGATGATGGAAGGAACAGTTATAGCTCTTTGTTAAGTGAGAACTGAAATGGGCATGATGTCTGGCTAGAGACAAAACTAACTGCAAATGCATGAGATGGGGATTGCTTTGACTGCTTTCTTCGAAAATGAGGTGGTTAGAGTACGGTGAAAAGCAATGAAAAAGTCAAAGAAGCACTTATAATATGACCCTGATGTAAACAATAAAAATACCTCCTACTGTGTTCTGGGAGATGGGACTTCATGTTTGTTGTGTAAGGAAATAGACTTGTATCAAATAATCCCCAAGTGCATTAAATAATTCCTTTTGTAATGGCCAAAAAAGCCTTCAGGACCACCTCAAATTTGCATTTGAGCTAAAATCAGTGCAACGCTGAGAAACACATGTGGGCAGGTTATAAATCTCAGATGGAGTAAGAGTGAAAAGAAGTTGACGGAAATCAATGTAAATGAAGATAAAAGTGGTGGGAGTTTAGAACACTGGGAGGAAGGAAAATTTGAGAGATGCTTGAGAGTACAATAAGTGTCAGGAAAGCAAATGGCATATATAGGAAAGAGAAGTGTTGAAAACCATGGGGAAATAGTTTCTTTACATGGACATACTATTTCCATCGACGTGTTCCAGAAACTAATGATGCAATCTGTAATAGAAAAACATTTGCACTAAAGGCAATAATGCGCATTTTGTTTTTAAATAAGAAACTGAAATTGAGGGATTTGACAATTTTTATTTCATAGGAAATGCAGAGAAAAAAAAAAATCTGCATTATATCTCATTTGGAAGAAGAATGTTTTAATATGTTCCAGATTTTGATCACCAAGGGAAAGGGCATGGTGGCTGGTAGTCCAGCTCCTAGAGCCTCCTCAGGCAGTTGCCAGTCGTGCCGGTCCTGGCTCTGCAAAGCTCCTGATGGTAACAGGGAAGTCCCCTAAGGGGCTGGGGGCTTTGGCGTTCCTGACCTTTCTGAAGTGTTTTGAAATCTACAGAACAATGAGCAATGGAAATATTAACCACCAGGAAAAATACCAAGAAGGTTGTGAGGAAGTTGTTTTATTATTATACAAACATCTGATTAAGTGTGATTTGAGTACAGTTTGTCATGACTGTACCAGCACATGGAAATAAATTCTCTTGTTTAGTAGTAATATAAATTTTACCTGAGATTACAAGTTTAAATTACAAAAAATGTTTCCAGATGGATATTCATGTCTACAACAAAAAATTAAACATGTATTGACCAAAGCTCATGGCATATTACGCAAACAAGAAATTAGCAGAGTGATTCGTATTCCACTTGTAGTGCTTGCAAATATCAAATAACTAGTTTAATATTGCACAAATCTGATAGTGTAGACTGGATGTATTAGACAACATATAACTTATTTCCATAGGGAAAAAAAAAACAGTACCACATTAATGCTGCTTTAATATAGTGACTGTATTGAGATTTATAATTTTGTTCTTGATCAGCATATTAAAAAAATCACACATCTAGTTGTGACCCCCTTTGACTTAAATGGTCCAGAATCAATCAAATCCAAATCACTTAAGCCATGCAATTCCATTTATGTAACAAGGACTACTTTTATGGGATTACAAGACTCTTATAACCCAACTAACATAAAGTAGACTTAATTCAAGAAGAAAGGTGTTCTTCCCTTCAGTGTTAGAGGCCTCAAGACTATGTCCCAAGATCCTGATGGATTCCTTTTGACTTTGCTGGTTCCTGGATCACTGTTAAGTAGTCATGAGTCTGAGCCTCTTGCTTCTGAAGCTGAGATTCAGAACAGAAATTTTTCAATTTAGCAGCCATAGAAAGTGATGAAAGGGGAAGAAACCTTCCAAATTTTTTTTCTTAGAAATGGAGGGTATTTGAAAAACACATAAAAAATGCCTAATTGTTATGATTGCCATTTTTACCTATCTTCTACAGGAAACTACCTCTTCCTTTCTTTCTAGTTGTGAAATGTTTGTTTGTTTGTTTGTTTTTTTCCCATTACCTCACTTCAGCACAAGGAATGAAATCACTTCTAAGTTTAAGATATCTATCAGTCCTTAAGAAGAAACTGTCACACAGGAAAAAAATCTGATACCTATATAAAGTTCAAATCCTAACCTATCCATTTACACTTACTACATGGAATATTTTTTAGTATGCAGACTTCTTTTTCACCCTTATTCTAGCAACTTTAGTCAGAGCAGTAAGAAATTAGATGTGACACACACATCAAAAGGTTTTGTGGGCCCAATTGTGCAGTCACACTCAAGCAAAACTCTCACTAAAATCAAGGCATAATTTGACCCAGAAAAGGATTTTTGCTGAGGTTTTCTTTTGACACTTTGAAGCCTCTTATGCAAAACTAAATCATGAAGCCTTTTTACTTCTTTAAAGTGGAATCATACAAAATTTGTAAAAAACTTCTACATTTTAAGCCAAAACCACATGAGGGTAAAGCATTACAGTTGGCACAAAGAGTATCATGTTAGTCTTTCACTTTTAGGAGTTTCACAACTAGCAGATGATGCTAGCTGGACTGCTGCAAAGTAAACTGATATGGCTGGATATGTTGTCACCATAGCCTAGCCAGGAGTCCCTTGCCCCTGGGGTCTGAGATGCAGGTTGCAACAGTGGCACTGCTTTGGAAAATGTCTGAATGCTTTCTGGCACCCAGATATTATCCACCATAACTGCTTAATTCTCAGGCCATAAGAACATGTAAGAAATTTGGAACAGTTTTTCCTGGAAGGTCAATAACCTTATTAGTTCCAATTGCGTGTGTTCAGAAAAACTTGAATAAAAATAGGTTTATAAATAACCTACTCATATGCAGACACGCCTCTGAAGGCAAAACTATTGTATGCATCAGGGCATGAGAAGATGTTAGTCTTGTAAATCTTAATGCCCCTGGTCTTGACATAGAGACAAAGATTATTCATATGATGCAGTCGTTTCTGGATGAGGAATGTGTCAGATGATGACTGTGCAGTACTAATAATGAGTATGGTTCTCTTCTGCAACACTGCGTAGACAGGAGATGTTTTTTGTTATAGCTTGAAATCATCATTACAGAACTGCAGGTGGACAGGGTGGTAAATGGCTAGGGTTGATTGTCATCATTACATCACTGAGTTTTTAAGATACCAAGCCTTCTACAGGAGATCTCAAAAATTTCAGCAACGCACAAGACCACTGTAATCACAGTAAATGTGTACATTGCAATAAGAAAAATTGTCTTTTCAAAGTGCTCTGGAACCATGCACCGGGTAATGTTAAACTTTTTTTCAAGTGCTCCCACATCGCACATGTAGATTGCATTCACTTTGAAACCAAAGAGCTGAATTTGAAGCCAAAAAGCCACAGCTTCAAGGATAATCCTTAAGAAAACAGAGAAGATGTAAAACCCAGCATAGAATGACTTTTGGAGGATATCTTCCTGTTTGATGCTCTTACATGCAGCATAAAGGTGAAAAAATGCTCCAGGTACCAGTACAATCACCAGCTGTAATGCCCAGAATACCTAAAACGTAGCAAAAATGTAGTTGTCAGATCATGCAGAACTGCATCAGGGCAGCTAAGATGCACACATGTTGGAACACTTTACAAGTCTGTTTTTCATATACATCAAATCTATAAGCGTTTAGATGATAATAAAGGTACAAATCACTGTTAGGTTTTAATCTGAAAAGTTCAGTTGGTTTCTGAAACGTGAGGATTGGTTTTATGAAGGATAGAAAGCACAACTCCATACTTAGTCACAAAAGAAATAGTATTAAAAAGAAAATGTTGATTAAAAAAATCTAAGTGATAATTAGCCCAATCTGTTACTACTTCTTATATGGAACAATTATTTTTAATTTTTGCAGTTTATTTTTCTTAACATTAGACTTCTACAATTAAAAAAGAAAAGGAAAGATAATTACCTGAGGAGTTATAGGCCTGAACTGGTTGTAACAGAAAAGATTAACCTCTCTCTTGTCTGGGTCACAGCTGAAATGCAAGGCCTCATTTCCATAAACAGCAAAGCCCAAAACGCCAAGGAAAAACATTCGGACTGAGCCAAAGAAAAGTGTGTGGAATTGGCCAATTACCGTTGGTGGCCTGAGCTGCAAATCACAGGGTTATTCAACATGAAAACAAAAATGAACAACGTTATTGTTGGAGGCCTACTTGTTCCTTTTCAATATCCAAAATATTTATTTTAGTCTAGCTGTTTTAAAAAGACGGAGTTTGAGAGTTTGCCTATGAAGTTTACAGTAGCTTTCTACAAAATAACAGCTTAGAACAGTTTATTGATGCTACAAATTGTACATAAACATTAGTCTAGCAGTTATGAGTTTTGGTTGGTTTTTGTTTTGTTTTGTTTTGTTTTGTTTTGTTTTGTTTTGTTTTATTTTGTTTTGTTTTGTTTTGTTTTGTTTTGTTTTTCACGGCTTTTGTCTGTATTCTGCTGTTGCCGAAGGCGCCAGAGAGAGCTGAACGCTTCGACCGAAAATCCATTCATTTTGCTGTGGTATCGATTTCCATGATGTCAGGTGATGGCAAAACAAGGGCGGCTGTGCCATCATCAACCCTGACGATACTTGTTCTTGCACATTAAATTTCATCCGCCCCAAAGGGGCATTTTCTAGCAGGCAGGCGGGCCCCTTTCCGTGGGAGC
>NW_008623224.1:0-9208 GCF_000691845.1 Merops nubicus | reverse complement strand
CAGGTAAATGACATCAGTTGCTCGCTTATTAAGCTATGAATAATTCTATGGATAGTAAGTATGTTTGGCATTGTCTAACAGGGAAGCCTTAAAGCTGGCAAGCACTGAACTCCTTCCCCAACTCTATATAGTGGGCTCTTGTGTGCCCAGTTTTCATCAGCTTTGAAATGGCCACAACAGTGCTTACTCCCACTGGTTTGGAAGTGATGTCTGAAGGAGCAAGGCAGAAGAGTGACAGATTTGGAGAAGGGGCTATATACCATGAAGGCCTAGGGGGACAGGTATTTTACACCAGCTGTCTGAAAGCCTCAACACACATACATTATCACAAATAACTCCTATGATGCATTTGCCAGTTACTTCTGCAGCTACTCAACAACCCACTAAGTGAGCTGCCTACTCACCTGCAGCAGTTGAGCAGGACTGAAGCTGTCGGCAGTGCCTGCATCAAAGCTGAAATATGATGAAAGGGTTTGTGTCGTGTGTACTGAGTGTGGGCAGACCTGCATCATGCTCATTTGTTGTCCACCAAATGCTGCTTCCCAGGACTGTGACATGTTTACAGGGGCAGGTCTCTCTCTTTTCTGTGCTGAGCAGTAAGCCCAGCTAAGCCTGCCACTCTTCTGTTAAATCCGTAACAGTGTGACCAACTGTCAAATCTCAGGAAATTCTATGGAGCTAGCTTTGTATTTAAAAATAGAGCTGATAAGGGTGGGTGGGGGAAGAGCACATTGAGAAAAATGGCTTTTTGTTCTTTGCCAAACAGTCCCACTCTCTCTCCAGCAGATTTTGCAAAAAGCAAAAAAAACCCATTCCATATGGGAAATGAGGGCTTGGGAAAACCTGACCCAAGTTCCTTCAAAACTGAGGGTCTTCTGGGATGCTGAACTGTGTGATTAAGTTACACAATGAATTGGATAATTTGTTCTATGCTCCTAATGTGCTTATTTGTCCTGCATACAATTGTTAGAATCAGTACTGAGGTCCAGTCAGTCAATTTATTTCTCACACCGTTGCAAGTGGATCTGGGGACCCTGTAGGTGCATCAAGCAGAGCTTCCTCACAGACCAGAGCCTCAGGGGCCCCCAGCCCTTATTCTCTTCTACACCAAACTAATAACTCTTGTCTCTGCCCTTTTTTTTTGTCAATCAAATCGCAGCACATCAGGGAGATTCTAAGTCCATATTGTGCTGCTCCGTATGGAATTGCCAACAGGCAGGGAAGACCTGCTGTATGCACGCTGCGCTGTGGAAATGTTTGAAGTGGCTGAGGTCCAGGGGCAGTAAAATCCTCTATTGCAGTCACCACTTGGGAGAGCAAAAAGGATTTCTGTGGGAAACCCTTCCAGCTGTAGATATGACAGATCAGGACTCCGCAAGAAAGTCCATTTCAGTGACTGCTCACTTGTATTTAAATGAATGAATCTTTAGCAAGTTAGTCTCTTACCATGTGAGTACCTATATATACTTCATCTAAAGTTATATCTGAAAATCATATGAACAATTATGAAAAAAAAAACAAACAGTGAGATAAAATTAGGGACTTAGATAAGGAAACACAATTCACAGCCTCTCAAACCAGACAGTTGGATCTGTTTGATCCAGCTTGGTTCACAAATTCACTTGCTAGCCCACAGAAATTATTTTAATTACTAACTTTTCTGCTTTTTTAAAAGAAGGAACAAATCTGTCAACATTTTCTTCTCATCTGTGTTCATCCAAATTTGAATTTGCAAGAGGCCATGTTTTGTTTGTGATGGTGAGTGTCAAGAGGGTTATCTAAGGGAAACAAAATATTGATAATTCATCTGAATTTTAGAAAAATTTTGTGCTTCAGAACTGGTGTGTACATCTTGCAAGGTGAAGCTTTGTTCTTAACATTCAGTGTGCCTCATGATGACAAGATGAAAAATACCCCACATGTTTTCTACTGATTTTTCAGTGCTTCTGTAGGGACAGTTTCAGCAACCAAAGCACAATGCAGCAAATTGTTATTATTAGTTTTACCTTCCTGCACTGCCTGCCATGTCTTGTTTCAGTATATTTTTTGCTCTTTGTAATTTTCACATTGGGAGCATAAACATAATGTTGCTTTGTAAGTATACAGCCAGTTACAAACTATTAGACAGGCTATTTATCTCTTCCCATTAAGGTGTTTCTTTTGTTTGGATGGTTCAAGCTACTTACCTTGTGAGTAGATGTCAATCATATTACTTCAGAAGCTAGGAGGTTGTTCCTGTGTTGTAGACTGACCTTCTGATGCTTGGCTCAGAAGATAATAACACTGAGAACTAAATGGTCCAAGTACAGAGCTTATTTGTACTGTACTGCACTACATTAACCAGAAAACTGGAATTGTGATTCTTCAATGTAATTTCTATCCATTTAAGCAGATACCCTTCTTTGAGGTTTTAGAATGGTACACCGGTGCAATACATGCTGTGCAATTCTTAATCCACAGCATGTCTAAATTAGAGGGATAGTCCCCAATAATTTAAGAAGCAATACTTCACGTTCTTTGCTTCTTTTATTTATGTACACTTAAAGTTACATGCTCACTTAGAAGCTCAATTTCTTCTTGTTTTGTCTGACCAAAGATCAGGTTGCATGTTTACTAAAATACCTCCAGATCAATTTGGTTACTGAAGCAATGCATTAAAAGTAGAATACTAGAGAACCAACTTGCAGCCAAGCCAGGGTCACAAAGTTGCTTTAAATAAACTCTCTTGTCTGCGTTAATTTTAAGTTGAAATTAAAACAGTCTAAGGATACTGTGGTGAATTTGTATGTATGTCATACACTAACCCTGAGGTCTTATGAAACAAATCTGATGAGCACTGTGATCAGTACAGACTAGTACAGTACATTTTTTTGCGTTTCAGCCCTTTTCTATCTTCTAGGGTGAAAAAAAAGCTTGTCTAGAGAGTGTGCTAATATCTGTGTTTATTAGTTTAATGTGAGAATGCAGTTAAAAAGACTGAAGGCTATGAAGCACAAGACATAAGCAAATTGTGCTTTGCAGTCTTGGGCATAACAAAACCAGAGTGTTTTCTAAGGCTGCCTGTCCTACACGCCAGGAAGTTCCCAGCAGTGCTGTGACTGACAGCTGCTGGCCCTCATGCCTTGTACAGGGACCAGGCTGGTTCTGAGACATCTGCAGGGGGTCTGCTGCAGGGTCTAGAAGTGTCCTTCTAAACTGGATTTTATTCTACCAGTAGAGAACACTCTCTGATTTTAGGCATCGACCTCTTATTGCTCAGAGGAAAAACATTATAATAGTGATGCATTACTGTACTATATAGTAGTGAATTCTTGTAAAACCAATCTCAGAGGTTTTTGTAGAGTAAAAGTCAATGGAGAAAAAATGGGCCAGGGAGCATTATAAAGTTTATCATATTTATAGTTAAAGCATGAAATAAATATTTCCATCTGACTTTTACATATGGGCATATGACAGCACTGAGCTGACTAAACTGAGCACTGGCATAACTCCATTGACTTTACTGAAATTTCATCCCTTTGCAGCAATACTAGGTTTAGCTCAAACACAAGTGACCAGATAATTTTCTGACTGGCACTGTTCATAGGTTGTATTTCTGACTTGGAGTAAACAAACTGCGTATTTCAGACTGTAAGCAGATAATGATGCCCATTTGAAAGAAATTTCCAGTTCCAAGTATTCATACAATGTTGTATTGCTGGCAGGCTGTCCACTAGTGTATTTGGCCTTCCTGTAAACAATCACTTATAGTTTTCAATTCTGCATTTCTCAAAAGCTATGGAATTTGTCAGGGATGTTTATTGCAAAAGGAAAATGGGATTTATTCCTTTTTGCAGCAAGGTGGAGATGGAGGAGGGAACCTCACTGCATGGTCTGATCCTTTGTTGCAGTGACTGCATACGATGGGGTGCTTTTTGATTAACCTTTGAAGCAGGTAGATTTTAAACAGGTCAGGCTAAGTGCTGTTTTGTGCTTCTAGTATGGCAGTTACTTCACATTTGAAGTAGAGTTTAACCTATGTAAAGAAGCTAAAAAAATCTGCAAATTATCATACAGCACTATCATCCAATGATTTATCCTTCTGCACTCGTTTCTCTGTGTGTAACACAAAGTCAAACAAGACTGCCTTCAAGTAACATGCCAGCTGTAAAACATCAAGTATTGCCAGTAGCAGCTGGATCAAAAACCTGAATTGTAGCACTGCTGAGGCTTCTTAGGCTTTAGCATCAGTAAAGTAAATACAAGAAGTTCAGTATTTTGATAATTCCAAACTGAAAGAGTTTTGATATAGCCATTTTGAAGCTGAATTGTACCTGCCTGGTCTGATGACTTGAAGTGCAGTGATCTCATGCCTGCCTTTTCTTCATTTGGCTGGTCTTTCTCTCTGAAGAATATCAAGTAATACTATCAAAAACGAAATTATCTTTTTTTATTAATTGTTACCAAGAAACCTCTAGACTGTAACAGGTCCCAAATAATGGCCTTCATCAGATGTTTCAGCATCATAACAAATGTAGAGTATCACCGAGAGGTCTCAGTCCTCTCTCTCAAGAGGATTTAGAGATTGCTATCTCTTTTTGTCTCATACCTACTGGAAAAAAAAAAAAATGATAGGTCCTCGTAAAATCAGATAGTATGCTCATAGAAAGTGAAAGTGACTCAAGAAGGCTCAAGAACAACAGAACTGGAGAAATTGTAAAAAAGCTATGCAATATGAGAAGGACAAACAATTTAAAAAATATATTTTTGTGGAAGTGTTGTGTCCTGAAAGGATGTTAGATATGTTAGAGAGTCCCATCAGGGCTAGGGGAAGAGACTTGCTGCTCCAGTACAGGCAGTCGGGCTCTTAGATGTGTTAGGAGCCAACCCTGGATGCCTGGGAGGAGAAGACCTGCCTGCAGCCTGTAGGTTTTTACATATTCTCTCCATTCTCTCCCGGGTAATTTGTATTTCCCTTCTTTCCCACTGCCTTGGGAGAGGAAGGAATGGAGAAAAGGGAAGGCAGAATAGCAGAACTCACGATTTTCCCCTTCATAAAATTGTACCTAGGAAATTCCTGATTATCTTCACAAGTTACCACTTATATGTCACTGGATCCCACCCATGCGTATGTTCTTCTTCCTGTGGTATCAGAGCTGATGACATAGAGCTGATTTACATCTCTTAAACTTATTGTAAAATCATGTATTAAAAAAAAAACAACAAAAGTTTGTCCTGCACACCATTAATGGAACATGTAAAACCCCTGACTCTCAAGGGTCTTCTAGCAATGATGTCAATGATTTCTCAGGTGAAAATTTGATTCTGAAACCCAGAACTTTATGAAGAACCTGAAATTTCAGGAGGCTGGTAATAAACCATAGCTATGGTAATGAACAAGCTGCTTGTTTTTTTTCTCTCCCGTGGTATAAGCTGTTACTGAAAGGGCAGCGCAAAGCAGATTAAAATCGGTACCGGTTTGCATTCCTTTGTGAAAGACATGCACTCTCATTTGCCTGTAAAAAAGGCAAAAATAAAAACATTGTATACACCATATTATTTCATGATGCTTTCTGTGCAGATATTAGGTGACACAGTTTATTGTTAATACAATCGTTGCACGCAATGTACTTTCAGTGGAACGTTTCAGTCTTTTGTAGGCCAATCTGCCCCTACCAGCAGGGATACAGTTTGTTAGGTAAGCTAATCTGTTCTTAATTAGAGTGCCACCCAATACAGCTTTACATCTCACTTTGTAACATACCTAGTTTTTTGATTTTTTTTTTTTTTTCAAAACAGGAAGAATTGCTCTAGGGCTTTTTAAAGGCTGCTTAGACTGCTAGGACACAATGTTCAACTGAAAAAGTTGTGGGTGGAGGAAAAGGATTTCTGTACTTAGGGAAGCAATTCAATTAGCTGAAAATTTGTGATTTTAATTTCAAAGTAATTCACAACATAGATATGCTTGCAGAAATGCTGCTGTTGCTTTTTGATAGAATACACACATGCTTGATGTCTTAATGAGATAGAGGAAATAGCCTGCACTCTCTATCTTAGAACAGTGGTAAGCTGATTAGTGTTCAGGTTTTTTAAATGATCTTTTAATTCTATTAAATGTGAAAGCAAGTGTGAGGAATAAATATTGAATGCATTTCTGGCTTTAATTAAAGAAAAATGCTGCTTTCAGAAGTTATGCTTCTGCTTAATCTCATTTAGATCATTATGTTTTCACTCAGGGAAAAATAAATAAAAAAGAGAGATGTGATTTCTGAACCTGGAAATAGATCACAAACCCTTGGGTAAGATGTGCTGCAACTGACGTTAATGGGACAGCATCTGCCTAGTACCAGTGCTTGAGCTGTTACTTTCTATTGTTATTTTTCTTTGTTGATTCTGCCAAGAGGGTGGAGTTTGTGTCAGAAGAGAGAGGTGGGGAGAAAGCCTTTAAAACAATAAGAACTAGAGTCCATTCATTGTCCAGAGTATCATATTTCACAATACTCATCCAGGGATGCAGGCTGTTTCCACTGGTCATTGACTGACGTGTGAGGATACAGAAGTTTCCCCTTCTACCATGGGGCAGTAGTGGAACAGATTGCCACACTCCTAATTATCATCAGCCCAAGAAATGTAAGGGGTGATGAGCTCATGCAAGACATCTTAGTGCAGGTAGGCTCCATTAGGCAAAGAGGGATCAATGCACCTAGAATGGTCTGGAGCCACTACTACGTGCCACCCCTGCATGGCTGGGCCTCCTAGGTGGGACAACACAGACTTGTTAAGAGGGCCTTGAGATGTCCTTAGTGCTCACTGCACGACCAAGCTGAGATCCATGTGAAAGCAAGGGCTTGCTTCAGCACAAAAAAAAAAAGCACGAACTCATCTCTGCAGGAGGTCCAGGCCAGTTAGCACACTTTTTCAAGAGTTTTCTGAAAATGTAAAACAAACACAGCTCCCAGTCTAGAGCTGTGTACATAAACAGGCTGCAGATGTAAAACATTGCTGGATAGTGACTAAATCATTAATGAGCTAAATTTATTTATAGAGTAAAACTACTGGCTTCAGTTTGGCTTGGTTTCCAGATAGCAACACTGAGGTTATTCGCAGGAAAAAAAAAAAAAAAAAGCTTTACTAATTACATTCATTTCCTGTAAAATAACTTAAAATCCAACCAGAAGGAAGAATGTGTCTCAGGTTCTGTTATCTGATTGCTTAAATTTAAGCACGTGTTTTTTCTTTCTGGTCTGAGCAATAGCACTGTCCAAGCACAGATGCCCCAGCAGGGACACCTTGGAACACATGGTATTGCTGTGGGCAGCGATTCAGCCAGACTACCTGGCTGTGTTCTGCCACCCTCATCTTCACCTTTTTATCTGTTTTTTTTTTTTTTTTTCCCCCCCTCTGTGCTGCTGTTCAGGAGTAGACAGGAGATAGGAAGATGTAAAGCTTCCATGAACAGCAATAGCAGGGTACATAACACTTACAGTGACATTTATTAGGAGTTGGAAGAACTGTTATCACACCTTCTCCAGGCACGCAGCTTTCCAGGGTTGTGATATGCCCCTGGATTCTTGCAGCTGCACTACAGGACAGTGTTGCAAACTCCAGGACTCAGCAGTGATGTAATTTTTTTCTTGCCGGCTGCTAGGTGCCTTCCCCTTCTGGATATTCAGCTTCCTCACAGCTCATTGCCTCCTGCTATAAATACGCTAAGTACCCAGGCTTATGCAACAAAATAGCATGCATCAGATGTCACATGCAGACAAGCCACTTAAAAAGGTCTTCAACTAAATTATTTATGTGTTTCTCAGTCTTGAGTGTTTTGCAAGATACTTTCGCTTTTATTCTTCCTTCTAATATTCATGTTTACCTACTATGCTGTCTCACAAACATTCCTCAATACTGAAGTTGGCTTCAGGGTTGAAAGGCTGGACAATTTCATTGAGTGTTATCAAAAATAATTTAGTTTCCTGCACTGGTATCCTACTGTAAGCCAGTGCTTGTGGCTTCTTGAAAATGCTTCCAACCTTTTATCATTCAGAAGACCTCTAGCAACAGTCTGAAGGCTTTGATGGGATCTCATGGAGTTTTAGTATTTGGGGTTTTCATTCAGTATTTGCTAACTTTTTAAAGCCTGTGTTTGTACAACTCTACCTACAAAACACCTGTTGACAGTTATGCTTCAAACAAGCTGGTGACGAATGCACATCACGTCAGGCCTTCAGTGAGTACACAAGGGCTTTATACAGATAAGAAAGGGGGCTAAGTAACAATATGCAGCATTTCTACATGCTCATGCCTGTACCTCTGAGGCCTCTCTTCTACTGAGTACATTATGAATACCTAGCTAAGTATCAATAAAATATGACTTGTGTTGAAATATAACATATAATTTTCCAAAGAGATAAAAGCTATTCTGTGATCATCAACCGCTAATTAAAAATGCATCAGGACAGCAGGAAGAGTTTCAATACAGATTTTGTTTATTGATGTTAATGTGTCCACACACAGAACTGCTCCTGTTTCACCTACCTCCCTAAGCTGTCACGTCCATCATACTCAGCAATGCTGTCTAAAGCATTTACTGGTAGTGGTGGGTTTTGTAATTTTGGGATGGCTACAGAGAAGTTAAAAACTGTCCAGGTATTTTCTCCTTCTCTTTATGTCTTTGTCTGACAGTGTGGGTTACTGATTGTCAGGGTACTTGTCCAGGAGGCAGCTTACACTGGGTGACCACTGGGCCGCAGTTGCAGACACAGTGACAGGAAGGCTGCTACTGCAGAATTATCTCTTGAAGTATTTGGAGCAGACTCAGAGAAGCTGGGGGCGGGAGGAAGCCTCCTACTGGCTTTGAATTACTGCTGACAGGGCATTTTGTTTGCAGTCCTGTGGCTTAAACTTTAGGATGATGCTGAAGATCTTGTGGTGGAACTGATCGCTCAAATGAGTGTTACGATTCTCCTTCACTCCCACTTCGACTTCTTACTAAACCAAAAAAGTACAGGGAAAAGGTAATTTTATTATCAACTATACTAAGTCTGCATGTGCCAACCCTGGGTATTTCAATGTCGTAAATCGGGAGTAAGGCAGATCGCTTCCTTTACCCATTCCCATGATGCCAAATGAAGCGTTTCCCCTGACGACAGTTGACAGGCCGTTGCCGGGCGGGCCCTCCCCGGAGCCCAGGCGATGCTGGCGGGATGCGCGGGTCCCGCCGGGGTCTCGCCCC
>NW_008623223.1:0-2608 GCF_000691845.1 Merops nubicus | reverse complement strand
GTGCCGGCGCGCCGCGCAGAGGGAGACCTTCGGCAAGAAGCTCTACAGCCACGTAAGCACCTGCCCCTTTGTCCCGTGTCACACGTGCCAGGCACCGCCCTGCTTCGGCCCCCTAACAGCCACGCTGCCTCGGGGCAGGGGCAGAAAAGTCTCTGTCTTGGTCACTGGAACTGTGGATTTTTCGTCTCCCTTGCAATGGGTCGGATATCCTTCGCTGGGTTTCAATACAGATTTTGTCACCGTGCTTGTCACTGATCAGGTTGGACAGGTATTTTTTCAGGCATACAGCTTGTGACTTATTCACCAAGTTTGTCACCTAGGCAGCTCCGTTCATGGTTACCAGAGACACTCAAGGGTCTGTATTTTACTTTCCTAAGTAATTTCAGATAATTAATCAAGAAAGTGCAGACCAAACCAAGGCCATGCTGGGATTTTTGGTCTTACCTTGCTCTGGAATTGAAATACTGTTTCGTGAGAGCAGGCTCGCTAGAGTAATAAAAAGCTGACAGCCTGCCTTTCATAGGAACCATCAGCATTTAGTAGTTTGGCCTGAGTCCTCTCCAACAGAGAGGATGACTACAGGAAAAAACAAGTAAAGGCAATGGAAAGAAGAAACTGAATTAGTGTCTGGCACAGGTTACAGAAATTTTTTTGTACAGATGCAAAGGGACTAATCTTACATATCTGTTTTCCAGTCACGTCATTGCCAAACTTCCATCCGTGACCATAGCCCTGAATTAATAAGAGCTGGATGAAGCACACTGTGTTTATCAGAAGCTCGAAGCACAGCTGATGTTTGGTGAAGGCAGGGGAGAGCCCTGCAGGGTGGCTGTGTAGCCAGCTCTAGGACACCGAGGCTGTTGGGTGCCTTGGGTACAGGCTGCCTGTCACCACCACCCGCAGGGCTGCAGGGTACAACTCTGGAGGGTGCTGGCAGGGGAGCATGGCCCAGCACCTCCCCTGGGGTCACACCACCCAGGCCAAGGCTCCAGACGTTGTGCTGAAGCGAGGGCTGCACATTTGCTTACAGCTCCAAACACCTTGTGCACTGACCAGCACCACGTGAACATTGTTTGCCACTACGGCTTTCTGGTTGCTGAGGGGAATAGCCAGGAGGAGCAAGGAAGGGCTGCCAAGGCTGCGTTGGCCTTTGGATCAAGGGAGCTACTCATTTATCATCACTATGAGCAGGCAGAAGCAGCAGGCACACCCTGCAGCTGTGTGCCTGGGTGTGTAGCACCCCAGCAGCAGTTTGAGCAACACAGAACCAATTCTTCTCCCTCTCACGCCCAGTTTTTGTATACTAGGGCACGTTACAAGGAGGATTCCACGTCCTGGCAGCAGGTGTTGAAGGGCTTCAGGAAAACGGCTGGCAGGCTTGACCAGGGAACGAAAGTGTGCCAGAATCTGGTGTTTTCCCCATTAACTGTTCTAGCTTTAGTATTTCTGCCAGTCAAACATTTTCTTTTTTCTTCATACTAGACTACATGAATCAAACTAGCTTTAATTTGTGCAGGGTGTCCCTAAGCTGCTGAGCCTGCTGAGGAGGAGCAGGGGCAGCTCCCTGAGCCAGCCCGGCGGGAGGCATTAACGAGCGCCTGCTTTGGGCTCTGCTTGCTGCAGGAGGTCATTGCCCACTGGATTGCCGAAAGCCGCCTGGCCATAGAGCAGGCACGACTGCTCACCTTGAGAACTGCCAGCAAGATCGACACCGTGGGCAACAGAAAAGCAAGGAAAGAGGTAAAACTGGTTCTGGCAGCCTTAGGCTAGGACAGGGGGGATGCAATGCTGGGTGAATTACAAGGTAAAACATACGGCCAGAGGTTGTCCTGATTGCAGAGCACAACTTCATGTTGAAAATAGACTGTCATGAGACTGGGAAGTGCTGTCAGTTAAAAATTTTGAGATCAATCTGATAAAAGTATTTACAAATTCAAGGAGTTCAGGTATTGCTCACATGCGTCAACACAGTGAGATAGATAGTTCTGTGTGACTGGAAGTGGTCTTACCTGACGCAGGGAACAGGAGGGGCAGAGCTCCCCTCCAGTCCTGGGTGGGAGCGTGCTGCCAGGCACCACTCCTCAGCAGGGCTCAGGGAAATGTTTGCACTCACTTCCAAACCGTTACTGACGGGGTGAGCTCTCTTCTGCCTGCAGGTGGCCATGACCAAAGTGGTTGTCCCTCGAGCTGTGCTCAAAGTGATTGACTGTGCAATCCAAGTGTGCGGTGGAGCTGGAGTTTCCCAGGATTTTCCCTTGGCTTTCATGTGAGTAAAGGAGACAGAGCTGTAGATTCTAAGCATTCCTGTTCAGAGAATTTCATAACACCAGTACATGCTGTTTGACCTCAGGTAGCCTGACATAATTGCCCCTATGCCTTTCAGCGATCGAACTTAGAAAAGCAATTTGTTTAATTCAATTCCAGTGCAGCTGCACTGCTTTCCTCTTACAAAAGAAAGAAAAAAACCCCCAGAACACCACAAAAAAACCTTGGTGCTGGTCCTGAAGCAGTTCCTATCAGCAGCATACAGAGCTCACTCCTTAGGGCAGGCAGCCTGCGTTCCCGGCCCCGTGTGCCGGTGCTGCCAGGCGAGGGGCCGGTGCCCGGA
>NW_008623222.1:1358-1696 GCF_000691845.1 Merops nubicus | reverse complement strand
CCTGTGCGGGCCGCGCCTTGCGGGAGCAGAAACTCCGCTCAAGCCAGGCTCCCGTAGGACGAGGGCCGCAGGGAAGATGCAGTTTGCATCTTCTTTCTCGTCAGGAAAGAGAAACAGGACTTCTTAAACGACGTGCAGTGAGGAGCCCCTTCCTTCTCAGCAGCTCAGACTGAATGCCTACAGTCGGTGGAAGCTGCCTGAAGCAGACGTCTTGCGGAGGAGGAGGGACAGTCACCTCTAACTGCAGCAGTGAACCCCATGTTGTACCTCGTGTTAGGCTGAATGGCGGCTTTAGCCCCCCGCTCCCGCACCCGGCCCCGCATGGGCGTGGGCACTGG
>NW_008623222.1:295-1342 GCF_000691845.1 Merops nubicus | reverse complement strand
GGCACCACTGGGACCGGTAACGGTGCTGCTGTCACTGGTCCCAGCGCTCACAGGGTCTGCAGGGTGAGCTGTCACACAGCTCTAGTTGCCCGCCGCCTTAGCCCCAGCGTGGGAGGTGGACCCGGGGAGGCAAAAAAGGGAGTGCGGGAGACGTCCGGTGTCATCGGGTAGGTTTAAAAGAAACGTTGGAGACAGAGTAGGTGTCTGCCAGCTCCTAAACCACATAGTATTAACTAATTCTGGTTAGCAGGTCTCACGTCGTTTTGGCACCAGTCTGATAGGTCTATCTAGTTTCTGGTTAGGGTTATTAGGGTCATTGTGTGTCTAGATTATAATCCGACCCTGTATCTGGACAGGAGGTAGCATTGCTGGGAAATCTCAGGGTTGAGGAGGGAGGGGGAGGAGGAGAAATCCTGTAAAATCTATTTGCTTTCAAGAGCCGGCAGATACAAAACTGGCCGGTCACTCTGAATTAAAATGTCTTGGGTTTCTCTGGTTTTATCCCTACTTCACACGCACGCGCGCGCGCACACACACCCCCACCTCCCTTTTATTTTGTTCTGCCTTTGCCATAGTGTATAAAGTCCTACTGAGACATGTAGGCGTGATGTGTAAACCGGATTAGCAGTATGAAAGAAAGACATACAATGAGCCTGAATTGTTTTACTTCCTTTTCATTTCTCACGCCTATATCTCTAATAAATTTGTTGCTCCAGCAGTGGGTCAAAGAGATCGTGCCGCTCAGCTTTTTCTTTTCTGCGAGACCCGATGGCAGAGATCATGGAAATGAATGCCCTGCCTTCTGCCAAGACTTGAGCTGTACCTCTACACAGACCCGACGTTGCCCGGACTGGCTGAAAACTGCTCAGTGTAACTTTCCCCCCTCTGTGCACATTAAAGTCCTGCAGGTGACAGGGCATATTGCCACGAAAATAATCTGTTTTGAAGACGACTCGGGCTCATAGTGCTAAAGCCCCTCGCAGAACACGGCAAGGTCTGCTAGGGCTGGGATGTCCTCCAGTTTTTGGAGGGAGAGGGCTGCTGCTC
>NW_008623222.1:0-263 GCF_000691845.1 Merops nubicus | reverse complement strand
GGGCGCGCTGGTGCTGCCCCGGGAGCTGGCTGCTGCGCGGGAGGGGCACAGAAGCCTCGGAGGCTCCGCTGGAGGCACATTTCCCCGCAGCCCTCCGCGGAAGAAAATGCCAGCGCTCCTGGGTTGGTGCTGTAGATCCCTCATTTGCTCCTTTGTGGCGTGCAGAGCAGCTTTCCATTAAAGGAGATCAGGGGTAATTAGCCGTATTATTTTGACAAGTTGGCTCGAGCAGTTCCCTTTCTCCCAGGGCTGAGGAGGGGGAG
>NW_008623221.1:3096-3343 GCF_000691845.1 Merops nubicus | reverse complement strand
CACGCCGGGTGCCGGCCGCGCTGCCGCTCCGCTCCGCGGCACGGGAAACGCTTTGTGCTTTAACCAAACTGATCCCCCCACCACCGCCACCTTCAATGGGAAAGAGGCCATTGCGTATCTCTGCATTAGGGAATGTAAAATGAGCTGTCGGTATGAACTGAGAGTCAGAGAAAGGGAGGGGAGGGCACCCAGTAAACTTTAATAAAATAGGAAGCGGATACGAGCACAGCAAGGAATCGAACGAAGG
>NW_008623221.1:2632-2982 GCF_000691845.1 Merops nubicus | reverse complement strand
GGTGGGGGCAGCGGTTGGTGGAGGATTCACCCAACGAGTCCGAGAAAGGCAGAACAAGCTCGCAACCCTCTCCCCACGCCTCACGCACCCCACCCTCCCCGCAGTTCGGCCAGCCTGCCCTCCCCGCTTCGCTATTTTAACTACCCTTAATTTGGAGAAAATTACATTTCAGGCTCCATCTGGGTGTGCAAGCAACTATTACAGATTTGCCGCGATTAAAAAAACGCCACCACCGCACACGCTCCTCTTCTGTTCATGCATTTTACGATTACAGATTTCTAACAGCTGCAGCTCGGACTTCGCAGCTAGAACCCACCAGCAATCAGGTGTCGCAGGGGCTGGTTTTGGAA
>NW_008623221.1:0-2583 GCF_000691845.1 Merops nubicus | reverse complement strand
GCGGGAGGGATTTCTGGGTCCTGGAGCCCCAACTGCAGTTTTGTGTATTTCACCTCTGAAAAGTTATACTACACGTCCAGGTTATTGATGCGAGTGGTGAAATGAACACTTAGTGTTATTATTACTGTTTTGCTCAGATGATGTCCCCGAGATTAATGAAAAACTGAAAGAACTTATTTTATATTTAAAATGGTGGTAAGGAGGTCTCTCTTCCAGGCTTGTTAAGTATTTGACCTGGCAAGTGTCACCTAGGATTTTGATATGAATCTAGGAAATTTGCTTTTTTTCTAATAGAGATTGACTTATGGACATTAATGTTTTTAGGTAAGAGGACTGCATTCGTTATTTCCAACCACCCCCTCTCCCCCCCCCGTTTTTACTAACTGGATGGGTTGTGGAGCTGACAGCAGCCGCTGGTCCATGCCACCGAACTAAAATAATTTCACAGTGAAAAACCAGCTCAAGAGGACAAGCAACAGAAGGGCAAAACTCATCAAAACCTGAAACTCTGATCAATCTGACCGGAGTCAGGCATACATTAGTTTAAATTAAACAGTTTCCTCTTTCTCACAAATCTTTTTTGAACATTAAAGATAAACTCATGTAATATTTAAATCAACTCTTGTCAGATGCTAAGTGCAACTGAAGAACCAAAATAAAAATTAATGCGTTTCCATCTCCTCTCAAAGACTTACTCTGGATGCCACTTCGACAAAATACTTTTGATAAGCAACACTTAGAAAGGAAAGGTTCTGTTTATCTTATCTATGGGGAAATGTAATTAAGCTAGTTTTATGAAACAATAAAACATCAGCCTTCACAGACAGCAGAGGAGTTTCTGTAATGTGTCTGAGCTTACATAGGCATATGTATCTTGGCTTAGGTGTGCAAGTCCACACCAAACACATACATACACGTTTGCTTGCCTGATTTTAGATTGCAAAAAATACACCAGAGCTAAAAAACAGGGATGCCTTTATGACAGGAAGATTTTCCTCAGCGGTAAGAGGCTCCATTTTCTAACAGGGGAAAATCACCCGCTGCTCATCCCCTACCTTTGAGGCTACTCTCGGAGCAGCCAGCAAGGTACACGCAGTGCGGTGGCTGGGGCTGACTGACCCTCTTCTCTCCATCCCGAGGCTCGTAACCAACTATCCACGTCTACAATCGAAATCACCCAGGCAGGGGCAGTCCCGAAAGGGCCCAGCTTCCTGAAATAGACGTAAACGCGCACTTCCATCCCGTAAAAATATTGATCAAACGTCATTCTCCCATATTTAGAAGAGACGGGGAGAAATACTGCCTTGCCTCTCATTATAGGCTTTCCGTAAAGCGCCGTTTAAATTTTGTTTGTTTGTTGTTTTGTGTGGTGGTTGTTAGTTTTGTGTGTGGGTTTTTTGGTATTTTTTTTTCTTTGGGATTGTTTGTTTGTTTTGTGTTTTGAAGGAACGAATCTGAAGTTGAAAAATCGCTGGAGTTACCAGCATCAAATCTCCTTTACAACCCGAGTCTGGGTATAATTTCGGACATTTCTAACACGAGGCTTAGACCCCCAGCTCACGATTCTCTGCATGGCGAAGCGCAGCCCGCACTGCTTTACCGACAGACCTGCGGCAGGCAAGCGACCAGTCCTGACTGAAGGTGTCTAATCCCTGCTAAATCTCTCTCTCAGCTCGGTCCTAGGAAATGCGGGACAGATTGCCTTTTTTTAAAGATAAAATTTTGTTATGATGAAGCATAAAGGTGTCAAAAGAAAAAAGACGGACCCCGAGTCCGTAATACTCCCACGTCTTTGGAAGTAGAATGTTTTGGCAGCAGAGACAAGGTTGAAATTCGAGCAGATTATACATTCGAGCCTGTGCATAAATGCGAAAAAAGAGTCTCCTAATGCTGGGTATTTCTTCATCAAGATCAACCAGGTGCTGCTCCTTCAAGAATCCCACCTCCGGCGGCTTGTTCTGTGCATGTGTACGCACACAGCGATGCACAGACTTTGTTCTCTCCATGTCTGAAATTCATCAGCCGCTCTCCCCTCCCAGCCACCCTGTTCCCTGTGTGAAAAAAAGTAAATCCGTTCAGGCTTTGAATATTGTAAGAAGCCTTGTGTGTATTTTTTTTTTTTTTAAATCTTCAAATGAATTAAAGACAACCTGACAATGCTGTCATCTGTCTTCAACGTCACATCAAGGCAAGGAATAATGATAACAGAGCAGCAGAAAGACGCCCACTGAAACCTGGAGGATATATACACACATATATGTCTTGAAACAGTTTGAAAGAGAACAAAATTAGATTACTGTTAGGCTATGGCGGTGAGAACGCGTGGGATTTATTTTATGTAATTTGGTAAGGGCTTCATCTTTCCCGTTTTATTTCGTGAAGCGCGTGCTCCTCGATCCAAACCATTTCTGTGGGATGGGGCAGACTGCGAGCGGGCACATTCCTCCTTCCGAAACTACTATGACCAATGGAAACGCAAAAACGTCTCCCCTCCCCCTCGGCCGTTCCGGGTTCTCGTGGCAGCTGATAAGCGCTCCCGCTGTCCCGGAGCTCAGGCCCGGGCGCGGAGCCCCGCGCGGGGAC
>NW_008623220.1:0-713 GCF_000691845.1 Merops nubicus | reverse complement strand
GATTCAGGTTAGACTTTAGGAAAAAGTCCTTTAATATGAGCGTGACAGACCACTGGAATATGTTGCCCAGACAGGTGGTGGAGGCCCCATCCCTGGGAACATTCAAGATCAGGCTGGATGAAGCTTTGAGTAGCTTAATCTAGTTGGAGATGTCCCTGCTTATGGCAGGGAGGTTGGACTAGATGAGCTTTGGAGGTCCCTTCCAGCCCAGACAGTCTATGGTTCCATGATTCTATGAAGTGGAAGCACCTTAGAGGTACTTTCCTCACAAACATGACACCTTATGCTTACATACATAATGCCGACCAGGTGCAGAAGAGGGATTTTAGGGTCCAGAGGACGCTGTGTGACACCGGTGGGCATGGGGAGACCCCATGGGACACTGTGAACACCCGTGGGTCCGGTAGGATGTGCTGTGACACTGGTGGGCACAGTGAGACCCTGTGGGATACCAAGGGACGCTGTGGGACACCAGTGGACATGGGTGGGATGCCAGGGGACAGTGTGGGGCAGTTAGGGACACTTTGGGCTCCCCTGAGGTGCCAGAGGACGGTGCGTGACGCTGGTGGGCACGGTGGGACTCTGCAGGATCCCGCGGGGCGGGCGGGACTCCGTGGGAGACCGCGGGCAGCGCCCGGGGCTCTGTGCTGAGCTTGGGGGTGCGGAGGGTCCTGCGGAGGGTCCCGGGGCACTCCCGGACCCCGCTCCGTCCT
>NW_008623219.1:0-2925 GCF_000691845.1 Merops nubicus | reverse complement strand
GCTCGGAGCTGCCTATCTGCTCTCCATTTCCACTCCTCTGCTAGATAAGAATGGAAATACTGACTTCATAGCTCACTGATTAAAGTGTCTGGATTTCTTGATAATACACAGATAAATTATGTTTTTCAAAAAGAAGGTAGGGAAGGGAGTGTGAGGGGAGGGAGAAACCTCCAGTCCGTTTTTATTCTTATATTTATTTTTCCCCTTTTCCCTCGTTCTGGTCGTGCCCTGAGGGTTGGGAGGTTTTCTGCTTCAAAAGAGCTTCTCCCCAGTTTGTGCCCGCAGGCACCCCCCCTGAGGGGGGGGGTCACAGTGGGCAAAGAGTTTTTGGGAGGCGCATGGATAGGGCATATTGCACGTGAGGCCATGTCCATATGCTGGGGTGGAGATGCTGTCCTGGGATACCAGGGACACGCTGGCATCGTGGGGATGTTTGGCTTTGCCAGCTGCAGCGATGCCACGCGGGGAGCCTAGTGCCAGCTGTGGCATCCTGGCCAGGCTCTGGCTGTGCCCAGGGGCCAGCAGCTGGCTAGTGGGGCCCAGGGATGCTCAGGAAGCATTTACACCCAGCTCCAGTCTGAGCCTCACTGGTTCTTCCATGGGATGCTGGCTGCTCCTGTGGGATGCTTCAGGACCAGCATCATCTCACTGGCCCATCCAGGCTTAAAGATTCTCCTGGAGTTTCTCATTCCCACTGGAGCAAATGGGGCTTTCCAGACTTTTTGCTTCCTTGCAGGGGAAGAGGTATCGACCACAGAAATCTAAAGTTGGTTTCATCTAAATTTAAAGCTAAAGAGCAAACGGTATAAAGTTCATTTTTTAATGTGCTGCCCCATTCCAGTTGAGCTGCTCTCTGTGTGTGTTTTTTTTTTTAGGGGAACTGTGATAAAAAGCAGTGATAAAGCCAGGACTGTTTTGTGTAGGAGTCTGTATCAACGTTATCTATCTCCCTTTTTCACTCTCTGAGCAGCTCTGTTGTTTTTTACTCTTATCTCGCTCCACCAAAATGCCAAGAACAGGAAAAAAAAAATTTAAAAAGTAAAAAAAAATAGAAAAAAAAAAAAAGAGGCAGCACAGGCAACCCGTGTTTGTAGGGAGCAAAGTTGGCGTTGGGCACAAACGGCCACGCTGCTTGGAGATGGAGGAAGAGGAGGGTTGAAGGTGCTGGTGATGAAGGGGCTGTGCTGCTTGTGCTGGTCCAGGAAAGGGGGGGGGAGCTGTAACTGTAGGATTTTAGGGACAGTGTTGTCCAGCAGGCCCTGGTGACCTTTGGCAGGCTCCCACCCTGCTTCTTGCAGACGGGCCACCCAACGGGGTTGTACCTTCTTAGAGTCCTTTTCTGCTCCTGAAGCTTCCCCCAGTCCCTGCTTGTTGCTGCAGCAGTGGCTGGAGGCCCCAGAGTGGTGCAGGCTGGCACTGGGAGCTGGCACTGGGCACCACAGGGGGCTGGGAGCAGCAGGGACAACCCAGGCAGAGACCCTGTGATGGGTCTCGTTGCCTTCTGGGCCACGTCCATCATCCTCATCCCCCTCCCTCAATCCTTGTCCTTTCCTAGTGCTATCGTGGACTGAAAGTCTTAGGGTTGAGGTTGTAATCTGTCCCAGTTCCCTTTTCCCAGCAGTGGGACAGACCTGGCAGGACCTGAAACCACTTCCCAGTGGGAGGGGGACAGCTCCAGGACGGCATCTCCGGGGTAATTTGTCGCTAGATTAGCAAAGAGCTTGACCTCTGGCCTGGCTGTCACCTGGTACTGATGAGCAGCATCCTCCCACCCCAACCATCCCCAGCTGGAGTGGCCTTGCTCCAGGTGGGAGAGAAAGCACCAGGAATGAGGGAGTTTCACCTAGAAAAGCTGCCTTTGGGCAGCAGCAGTGGAGGCACCTGGTGTAGGAGCAGCGGTGGCAATGCGCAAAACCCTCCTGTATCCCCCCTGGCACGTCGGTCCCCCCTGGCATGTTTGTGCACATTTAGAGCCTGACCTCCGTGGATGGAGTTTCCTTCCACGTTCTCAGGGTCTCCAGCTGCTCCCAAGCCTCTCATCGAGCTGTCTGCATCAGCATGGGGTTCAACACCTCCAACTGCTCTTGGATGGGGATTGGGATGGAGGACAACCCTGGGTCCCCCCAGTACCTCTTCAGCAGCTGCAGAGAGGCCCTGATAGCTGCCTCAGTTTCCCTCCCATGCTGTGAACAGCTGCAGAGAGGCCCTACCAGCTGCCTCAGTTTCCCTCCCATGCTGTGAACAGCTGCAGAGAGGCCCTACCAGCTGCCTCAGTTTCCCTCCCATGCTGCGAACATCTCCTCTCTCCATCCGGAAAGGCAGGACCACGTTAAAACCTCTCATCCCCTCCTCCTGGAGCGACGTGGCACATCAGATGGATGGGAGCAGAGCTGGAGAAGGGCTCTATTAGCCTCTTCTCTTAAAAAAAAAAAAAGGCAAAAAATCTATCAGGGCTTTATCGACCCCATCTGAAATTTAAAGTCACTTCATTGTCACCGGGTCCCCGGCGTGTACCCTGCACCCCCGGGCGGGGGGTGGAGCCGCTGTGGGCTCGCTGGCTGTTAGGCTCAGTAGCCGTGGCCCCCGGAGTGAGCCAATCTCCTGTAATCTATCAGGGGTTTATCGGCGCTATCGGAGCGCCGGGACTGGCTGGGCTCGGCGCTGGCGCCGCGCTCGCCCGCTGATAAAGTTACAGAGTTCAGCCGGTGATGAATGTTAAGTAACTGCACCCCGCGCAGATAGGAGATGGACTTGGCAGGGGGAGAGGCTCTGCCTGGGTCCCATCTCGTCCCTCGCAGCAAACTGGATTTTCCCCGGGCTCGGCTTCCACCCCAGATCTTCTTTTCCCACCACGGAGCCAAGCCGGGGGTTCCCCGCCGGGATGGGGGCTTGGAGTGCTGCACTCTGTGGGGGGGATGGCAGGCA
>NW_008623218.1:0-1262 GCF_000691845.1 Merops nubicus | reverse complement strand
GAGGCGCCTCCCGCTACTTCTCCTGCATCTTCTCCAGGATGGGCACGATCATGTCAAACTTGGGACGCTTGGCTGGGTCCTCGTTCATACAGATCTTCATCAGCTTGCAGATGTGGGGGGAGATGCCAGGGGGGATGGTTGGACGCAGCCCCTCCAGGGCCACCTGGGAGCACAGGAGAGCAGAACAGGATCAGAAATGGGGACCTGGCCCCAGAGGCAACAGGCTGGAACTGTACCCTGGAGGGTGGCTGGGGGTTCCTGCAATAGGTTCTGCCTCTACTCCACACCACAGTGGGCAGCTCTGTACCCACACACTGATCAGGTTAAAGGCTGAGGCGCAACCTTGGATCACAAGATATATGACACAGCTATGTTGATAATTATTCTGAACTGCATATAGATTTTTTTTAACCTGAAGATCATTTTTAACTTCTAAAAGTTTCCAGCCTCTCAAGTAAAGAAGAAAAGATTGATGTCCATGAAAGTTACCACCTTTCCAGGCAGACTGACCTCGGGATCACTTCAAAGTTGAGATTTCTATCAGCAAACTCTCACATCAGAATCTCCTATGTTTCAATTTTATTTTTTTTTTCTTTAATCACCATGATCAGAACATTTTCTTTGCATTTGTCACACTGCATTCTTTTCTGATAAGATTCCCAAAGGAAATTAAAGCAGGAACAATGGATGAAGTAAAACAATGAAGAGCTGGAGTTGGCAGATTTGCCTACTAAACAATGTAACCGAATCCCTGTTTAAAAAGCATTGAATAACATCCTATTTTGAATAATGTCCTACTGGACAAGAGAAAAGAGAGTCAGGTTCCACCAGGGGAGATTTAGGTTGAATATTAGGAACAATTTCTTCACCAAAAGGGTTGTAAAGCACTGGAACAGTCTGGCCAGGGGAGTGGTAGAGCCATCATTCCCGGAAGTAATGAAAAGATGTGTAGATTTAGTGGTGAGGAACATGGTTTAGTGGTGAACTGGCAGTGCTGGGTTAATGGTTGGAATTGATGATCTTAAAGGTCTCTTCCAACTAAAGTAATTCCACGATCCCAAGGCCCTGGCGAGCCCCCTCCTCACCTTCATGCCAATCTCCATGTTGGACAAGTCTGCGAACGGCACCTCCCGGGTCACCAGCTCCCACAGCAGCACCGCAAAGCTCCACATGTCGGCCGAGCGCCTGTTGATTTCCTCAGGCTTCTTCTGCAGGGCTGGAGGGAACCACAGGATGGAATCCGGCCCCGGGGCCAGGGGGCC
>NW_008623217.1:368-9290 GCF_000691845.1 Merops nubicus | reverse complement strand
GGTCTGGGGACAGTCCTGACCCTAAACTGTGACAATAGGCAAAAGACAAAAAGACCTGCTAAAGAAGCCTACTCTGAGACATCTGACACTGAAAACAGGGCACTGGTGTGCAGCTCAGTCCCAGTCTGCTACAGAGATTTCTACATTCCTGATTCCTACGCAGAAAAAGGTAGTTTCTGCAGCTGACAAAGCACAATAAAACAAGACTCTAGACCTTCACGCAGACCATGAAGGAAGTATCTACTGACATGCTCAGAAAGCAGTTACACTGCTTCTTTAGGAAGATCAGACACTAACTTGAGCTGCTGCTCCTAAGAAGGGTTGTTGTTGTATTTACAGCACATATGGAAAGAGATGTACCCACACATTGATCACATAAACCAGTCAAAACTAATGCATCTTTCTTTAACAAAATAATTAAAAAGAACATCTTGAACTTTATTAGTGGGAGCACAACTTTTGAGATAGCTCTCTACATATCATATCACCCTCTGCTGTACTTCACTCTCAGAACAACTGCATTTTGCACTTCCCACACAGCTATGGAAGGAAAAACAAACAAAAAAAAAGAACCTTCCCAGACCCCTTTATACAAAGGTTGATAAAGTGGTCAAATAAGCCCCCACCTTTACAAGAACACTCAAAGCACTCCCAGGTCACAAGCACTTGTTTCAGCATCAGAACTACTGTCAAGGGACATCCTTCTGTAACAGCTCCCTCTCATTCTTCTCATACTTAAAATTCCAGTCTTTTGACCCAAGGTCAAGGTGAATCATAGCTCAGAAAGTTCAAGATTAAGTGCTAACAGAAACAGTACCTAAAACAGAATGTCGTTAATGCTGCCACTCCTCCATAGTCTCTCTCCTCCACACATTCCTCTCACAGAAAGGAAGGGTCTCAGCACCCTGCAGCCACCACGTTATGACAGACAGTGCTGGCTACAGTCTCAGCAACCTCATTGGCTCAAAGGATTTCACAAGCCAACTGAGGGAGAATTTCTTCCAAAATCTCTTTATGGGTCTTACTCCAAAATGTCTTGTGGATCACTACACATCCTCATCTTCAAGCATGCTGCAAAGATGTTGTTGGGCAGAAGCAGCTGTCATGCTCTCTCATTACAAATTGATTCATCCTGTAGTTCCATAGGCCATAGTCCCTGCACAGTAAAATCATAGAATCACTGTGTTTGGAAAGGACCTCTAGGATCATCAAGTCCAACCTCCATCCCAACATTTCCCTAACCACTAGACCACAGCCTCAAGTGCTGTACATGCTCATTTTTTGAGCCCCTCCAGGGATGATGACTCCACCAGCTCCCTGGGCAGCCTGTTCCAGTGCCTCACCACTCTCTGTGAAGAAATTCTTCCTAATACCCAATCAAAGACTCCCCTGGTGCAACTCAAGGCCATCTCCTCTCATCCTATCATCAGTAATTTGGGAAAAGAGACCAACACTACAACCTCCTCACTACAACCTCCTTTTTGGTAGCTGTAGAGAGCAGTAAAGTCACCCCTCAGTCTCCTCTTCTCCAGACTGAATAAGCCCAGTTCCCTCAGCCACTCTTCACAAGACATGTTTTCCAGCCCTCTCACCAGCCTCGTTGCCCTTCTCTGGACCTGCTCCAGCACCTCCATGCCCTTCTTATCCTGTGGTGCCCAAAACTGGACACAGCACTCAAGATGCAATCTCACCAGTGCTGAATCCAGATGCATGATCACCTCCCTGCTCCTGCTGGTCACACCATTTCTGATCCAGGCCAGGATGCCAGTATGTCCTTTCCTCATGGGACGCTTCTGGATTTCTGTGCTGGCAACTCCCTCGTACAACAAAATCCAAGAGTCCTACTGGTCTGTTGATGGCCATAGCTCTTTTCAAGAAATGCCCTCCCTATAACACAGCTTTCCCCCTGCAGCTTCAGGGTCTGGTCTTGCCTGAAAGAACAAGGGAAACTGAAACCTAGTTTTGTAATTTCTTCTGAAGTCAATGCCTAATCCCTCTTTAGGAAGAGATGCTTCTTCAGCAGAATCTCCCCCCGTGCTGGCTGCTTGCCTCAAAAACATGTTCCTGCTTTCCTTTCCACTGTCTACCATAGTTTCAGTACATGGTAATTCATACAACCTTTAAGAGAAGGCATTTTTCACTTGTGTGTTATGGTTTCCTGAAGGGGCAAGTGGAGAGACAAGCCTGACTCCCATCACACAGGTGGACACCTGTGGTACCCCTGCATTATGCAATCACTGCCAGTGGCACGCATCGCTTCTGCGGCGCTCGGGCAGAGCGGCTGCAAAGGAGTTGACTGCACTGCCCCAAATGCAACAAAAACCTCTTCTGCACAGGACTGCAGAGAAACTGAAAACATCACCTCTTCCATCTTTCTGTCCCAAGAGTCTGTCTAGATAGATTTTCATTTTTCAGTCAGAAGGAAAGAAGGAGAAAGAAACCACCCTTCTCGGATGTTGCTTGTTATCCTGGCAACTTTGGGTAAATTTATCACATCCCCCTGTACAGTCCACAGGAGATGCCAGCAACTTACCCTTACATACTATTTCTTTCCCTGATTTTTGTATCATAACGGTCTTCAATGTGGTAAATACCTCTCCCCAATTTAAGACTCCTTGACTGATCAAGTCACTGCCTTGCAACATCCTCTGCAATAAAATAGGATCCTACAAGTATAATTAAAGTGACAAGTTTATTCTGATGGAAACATATTTCTGCAAATTCCTCTTCCCTTAGAATCTAGCATGTATGCCTTCCTCAGAGGCAAAAGAGATCTTCATCTGAGGTGAGACAGACAAGCCACATATGAGATATAAAGACTTGAAAATGAGAAATAATTGACTTCCAGAATATCTCAAGCCCCATGACCTAGAAACTTCACACTGGTTTTATTCAGAAGTCAGTTCTAAGCTTGTCTACTTACTTAAGTTATTCCTAATCAACCCCTGTGGGTACTCCTGCTCCAGACAAAAGCACTTATTCTAAAGTGACAATACTCATGAAGGGAATTAATCAGAGAAAATAATTCTGCTTTCAACTTGCACAAAACCTTAATCTGAATTAAATTTCTCCTTGTGGAACACGTCTCTCATATTTATTCAGATACTGCCATTAAGGGAGTGACATACTTCCCACTCTTTGCCATGCTAATCCTTACTGCTTCAGAAGACTACATTCACATTTGAGACAGACAGTTAAGGCTCTGACACACAAGGAGAAGCCTTCATAGGCCTATTCTTTTCATACTAGTTTGGACAACAGAGCACTCAGATCTGCCTTCACCAGCTCTGCTCCTCAGAGTGGAATGAGGTGTTTTAAGAATGAAATGCACACCAAGAAAGCACCACAGCAAGACAAGTAAGGACTTCTGATACAACCTTCCCTCTGCAGCCTTAAGCTGTCGGTGTGAAACTAGGAACCGTGGCTCTGAGCCTTTTTGTTTGAGATTTTGTTTGTTTGTCAAACATCCCTCTGCTCTGGGTGACAAAGAATGGGTTTTGCTTCTCCTTGGGGAACACTTGCCATTCTGAGCTCCCAGTTGGCAAGCTCCAGACAGACCAGCTACAAGAGGGAGAAGCTGCCTGCCCAGCACCCACAACAGTGGCACATGTAGTAGCTCAACTTCCGACAGCCAAATTAATCTACTGACAAAATATAAGGACTAGAAAATGTAAGGCTTTTAGGCAATATGGCATGACATTTGTTGACCTGATCTCCCAATAGCTACAACTCTTCCTGTGCATAAGTGTATGTGTAAGGGAAATATGAGTACAGATGCTGAAAATAGAATGCAGAGCCCCAAGGTGACACACTAAGCCTATTTTAATAGTCCACCAGCTCACTCACCAGTGCTCCTCCCCAGCGTCCTCCCATCACCCTTTTGTAACACAGCAGCAGGTAGGACAGCTCCCAGCAAACCAGGTTCTGGTTTCCTTAGGACTGTTTGGGGGCAGAATTCAGTATGTTTGTCTGCCACACAAAATGACAGCCCAGCTACTACAGTTTCACAAAGTTACACTTGGCCTGAAGCAGTCCTGCTCACACACAGCCTGCCAGTGTGCAAGGGTCTGTGCTCCAACACACCTCAGCTCAGGGAAGTTGCAAGCTCAGCTGATGCAACCACAGGACTTGGCTTACTATCCATGAAACTGAAAAGCTTCAGAAACTTTGTATGCACAAAATAAATATGTAAAACAGGCAGACAAACAAAATTAACCACTGGCAAAGCAATTGGCACAACAGAAACTTCGATCCTAACAATCTTAATAGACTTGGATGCAGCACAATGCAGACTGGCACAGTCCAAAAAGAAAGCAAAATCATAAATTAACAGGTAGTTCCAGTCCTGCCAGCAGTTTCAAATGCATGTGTTATCTGACACAATAGCACAGGCAAGTCACCCTTGAGTTTCTAAACCCATGATTTCAGCATAAAAAAAAGAAAAAAGCACAAGTGACAGCTCTTTTTGCAGGAAGCTTTGGCAAACAAGTGCCAAAATGTGGGCACTTAACAACAGTGGCTATTCATTTCAGGCATGTAACTGTCATTCACTGAAAAGAGAAGTTCAAAAAGCTGCTGTCCAAAATAAACTGTTTGAAAGTATTTCAGAAATGGAGCATTTTACAAAGCCCAAGGATAAAGATGTAGATACACAGAAATATATTTCTTTTTCCACACCTCACTTAACCTGCTTTTAATTTAACAGGATATAAGTGTTCAAATCAGTCAGATCTTAACAGAGCAAATCTTATTCCCATTAACTTCCCAGGAAGTTCTGTTGCTAGTTTCAGAGGGTCCTAACTTAGTCATAACTCAAGAAAGATAAAAGATTCAAAAAGTATGTGCTCTGAATTCATGAAGACAGAAGTTTCCTCTGTTGCAAAGGAAAAGGGATGCAGGGGAGTGGTATGAGCTTGATCTCATGGCTGCAGGCTCTCTAGGTTAGGTTGTCAGAGTCATTGCTCATGTTTTACAGCCAATAACAATATAAGAAAACTTACTTTCATGTCAAACTATTCCAGAGGAACACCACCAGAAAATGGCTTGACCAGAGGAAGATTGAGGCGACCACCCCAGCAGGCTGCTAGTGAAAATACCAGAACATCTCCCCATCTGCTGCCACTTAAAGACAGCTCCTTTGCAACACTGACAGAAAACTGTGGAATAAGACCTGGGAAGAGCACATACAAACAACACCCACTGGTCACCTCAAGGAGCTTACCAGCCTTTTGCCCTTACCTTTAATAAGCTCTGGTTTGTAGGCTTTTCTTAGCTGCTCTAGGAAGTTGTTATAAAAACACTCTGCCTGCTCTGTGGGCATTGCCATGTGGTAGTCAGGTTTGTTTCCTTTCAGGATGCACTGGAGGGTGAACTGGCTCACACACAACACTTCATACTGTTTATCCATCACGCTTTTGGACCAGTGCTTCCCACTTTCATCTTCAAATACTCGCAAGTTCAAGATCTTTCGAACCCTAGGAGAAGAAAAAGATAACTCCTTAATTGTCCCATGCAGGATCAACAGATACAAGTTAAGGCCTACCACACAGGGTGAGATAAAAGGGAAGGCAGATGCATATTCATTCTGCCTCCACCTAAGATTTCCTTTTGTCCCCTGCTTCCTAAACCACAGGAATCTCATCACATTAGGCAGAGCCATGACCAAGAAAGCCCTTACACACGTACGTAACATTGTCAGACCTTTAGCCAACATCATCATTTTATAGAGCATGACATCAGGAAGAATAACTGCAAGTGACAAGGAGGCATAGAGATGGCAGAGGAAGTAAGAGAGCTTACTCTTCATGATCTGCTTTTGTGTGTCACATTATTCCACATGTGAACAGCTTTGGAAATTTTAATTCTCCCACCGCACTGGGAAATCACACCCAGTATGAAATTAGATCCAAGCAGATGGTTAAAAACCTTGGAAGGCCCCAGTGCATAGGCTTAAATCATCATTACTGCTGTGTTTTGGTAATAAAGATGTTTATTGTTCCATTTACAGTATTACTAAAGTTTCCTTTAATAGGACTTGAATAACCTGGTCAAGCTGATTTCTTCTACTCTTTCCTTTTTTTCAGGTGCTGGCTTCCTGCCTTCCCTGCATCAGTCACTCAAGCAACCTGATGTTGAGGATGCAGTCACTATGGGTCACCTGCCTGCAGTATTCAGAAGAATCTTTCACATTCACCAAGGCAGAAATGAGGAACAAAGATAGAGAAAATGTTCCACATTGAGGGGGCACACAGTAAGGCAGACGAATGTAGCAGGTCATAATACAAACACCTTCAGCTTTGCTGCAATTCTCCACAAGTTTCACAAGTTTCACAAGTTTATGTGAGATCTTTGGTGACTTTCAGTTCACAGTCCCACTCCCTACTTTCTCTTCTACATCTGCTACATTTTGTTTTCACCCACCCTCGCTCACGTTTTTCTCTCTTCACTTGACTGAACCTTTCCTCTTCGTGGTATCAGTTAGCTCTATTCACTGGTTCTTCTTTGAATTCATAAGAACTGAGGTCAGCCCTACAACATAAACAGTCCAAAGGAGACCCTTGGATAACTCCCTCTTGCATGTGTTTGCTGGCCAAATCATAACCTCTTGTGGCCACAGAACAGATGGCCAGATCCAGCCCTCCTGGCCACCAATATTGACTCCCTTTCACAGAAAAGTAACTATTCAGCCTTTCAGAAGAATAAAACTTGCCATGTGCAAGCTAAAATGACAGTTTGAGGTTTCTGATACATCCCATCCTTGAAGGCTAGAGCCCTTCAGGATAAATTCATACAGTAAAAAGAACAGACATTTTAAAAAGGGAAATCAGAAAAAAACTAACATGTTGATTCTTTCTTTTTAAGTCTGTCCTTGATAAAATACACATAGTGAGGGAATGGAAACAAGTTTTTCTTAATGGAACACAAAAAGAAAATTCTAACTAAGAAATCTGTATTCAAAGTAAAATCTGAAGAGGAAATAGGCAAACTTCAACTTTGTAACAGGAGTTGCCCATTTATTTGGCTGCTGCCCACCTATCGCTGATACAGTGTCAGAAATGCACAAATAAGAGTACAAAGCAAAAGGAAATATGTGACTTACATGTGCTCCAGCTCTCTTTGTGTATCTTCCAAAGAAATGCCCAGCAGCACACAGAGGCCTCGTCCTATTGAACTTATTTGTTCACCACCCACTGGGGAAGGGAGGAAAAAAGAATATTCAGGCTAAATGTGCTGTCTCCTTTTATGACACAGGTAAGTACTGGTTTCAGCTGGCAACTGTACAACCACCAAAGAAAGCCCTTCTCTGTCTTAAGTTTCTTAGACAGTAAAACACCATGTAGAAGCCCTCTTTCAAAAGTCTTCCCAATATCATGACTTCTTGTGAATGATTAGCTCAAGATCCTCACTGCAACATTTAAAAATGCTGTATAAAGATTTTTTTTTAGTACACTTGGATCAGCAGTGCTCACCAGAGAGGGTGGCAGAACTCTCTCCAATCCTTGTAAAAAATCATCCATCTGGTTGATACCAATAACTGTACTCAATTTCTCTACTCCACCACTCCCTATGTACTTTGCATTAGTTGTTAAAAGGTGATTTCTATTTTGTATAGTTGTCACGGATTTTTTGAAACAAAACTTTGAACAACCTGCAAACTTTACCCTCCTACTTGGGAACACAACCTCTTTAATGACATTTACAATAAAACACAAACCACTGCAGATCCACTGTTTTCCTAAGAAATAATTTAAATTAACATCATGTAAAACGTTGTAACATAGTTGAGCCTGAGATGACTGTAGTAAAATCTAAATGTCTTAAAACTAAGACAAGCACCAGCCACCCAGCTGTTAAAACTATATCCAGGCTCATGCAACAGGGGAAAAAAAAGCCCCAAACATTCTGTAAAATGAAAGGAGAGCAGGCCCTCTACGAAAGCTGAAAGCTTGTACCTGTGCAACAGTGGCTAGATCTGGACCAATGGGCAGAAGCAAGCAAGGGGTGGAACCTCCTCCCAAAAGATCTTCTTTTCCATCTGATCTGGCTATAAGCCCTCCAGCTCAGAAATCTATTCTCCTGCTAAGCAACAGCACTATCTCCTCGCAGAGGAACACCTCAATCTCTTGTTGGCCAGAACCAACAGTTTAAATTCTACACAGAATTGTGGTGACAAGTCAGCCACAATCCCAGTGCTGCCATGGCCTGACCACTGCAGCACCAACTGTGCACAAAAGCTGTGCTCCTTACTCACTCACAGGCACCATCTTCCAACGCTTCCTGACCACCCACACACAAGCAGAAGCTATTTATTTACCACAGAGGCTATCCCACTGAACACCACCTCGTGCCTGGGGCCCACAGCTGGCACACTCACTGCCTCCCATGCAAAATTCTTGGGGATTTTAAGCATCTTGAGCACAGAAGGCCCAGCCAGTGCAGCAGCAGGGATATGCCGTTAGGACACACCACTCCTATGGGCAGCTAAGCAAGCCCCAGGGCTATCACTGGCCTCCTTCACCAGGCAAAGCAACGGTGACAGCGCCTGCCAAAACAGGCAAGCGACACAGAAAGGTGAGTGCGGCTGCACTGCCAACACGCCTGCACAGCAACGAGGAGACTGCAACTGCAGTGCTGATGCAGGCAAGCCACAGGGGAAGGCAACTGGGTTGGTACTGCCACCCTGCACAAGCAACGGATAGAGGCATCTCTGATTATAGCGATGACACATTCAAGCCAGGGGAGAAAGGGATTGCAGCTGCACCACTGACACACGCCGGCCATGCAGAGACAGGCGTGACCAGAGTGCCAGCACGTGCCAGCCCTGAGAGGAGGCGGCTGGGACGGCTCCAGTGACACGCCCAAGCCCTGTGCAACAGGAACGAGGGCAGCCCTGCCAAAAGAACCCAGAGATGCAGGGGGATG
>NW_008623217.1:0-340 GCF_000691845.1 Merops nubicus | reverse complement strand
GTTGTAGAGGCAACACACACAAACCCCGGGCAAAGGCAACCAGGACAGCACTGCCAACACACACGAGCAGTAGAATGAGATGACTGCGACTGCAGAGGCAGCACATGCAAGCAACGCAAGGCAGCGATTGCAACTGCACTGCCAATACATGACAGCAATGCAAGGAAGCAGCTCTGATTTTAATGTCAACACAGGCAAACCACCTCCTTGGCAATGGGGACGGCACCCCCGGCACACAGAAGCAATGCAAAGAGGCAGCTATTATCGTGCTCAACAGAGGCAAGTCCTACGAGAAGGCGACTGCACCCGCGCTGCCAACACACGCAAGCAACGCAAGGTA
>NW_008623216.1:683-1773 GCF_000691845.1 Merops nubicus | reverse complement strand
GATTCTGTGACAGCCTCAGGTGCAGGGGAGGGCCCTGCCCAGAGACCACTGCTTGGCTTCTGGACTTCAGGTCTCCCCACCTGCCCCATCTGGGTGACAGCTGGGAGTGATGCTGGGAGATGCTCGTGGGTGGGGTGGTCTCAGGGTGGCTGGGGACCCTGGCCACTGGAGGGGTCCCTGGGGAGGGTGGGTGCTGGTGGTCCCCCAGCTGGGCAAGCAGCCCAGGAGCTCCTCGGCTGGCTGGGCCATGGGGGCAGCTCTGTGCTGGTGCTGTGCTGGAGGACGTTGTCCCTGTCTGAGGGGCTCCACTCTCCTGCAGCCCTTCTTGGGTGAGTATCAACGGACTTCCCAACCTCCTCCTCCGGGCAGTCCAAGGCCCTGGTCTGCCACTGGTCTCCATCTTCCTGGGCACGTTCTGCCGTGTCCCTCTCCGGTCTGTCTCTAGTGGAAAGCCCAGCTCCGATTTTCCTGCTGTGAGGGCAGGATGGTCCCCAGGGCCACAGGGATCTGAGGAACCGGCAAGAAAATGCGCTTAGAGCTCCAGGCTGAAAAACTGCAGTGGGAATTTTGGCTTATTTCATATTATTTTCCCTTGGAGTTGTGCTGTGCTGTTCACTGCGTTTCGTAGCATCCCAAGAGTTCTTTTTCCTTTCCAAAGGGGTTGCTGGCGGGAGGTGAGGCTGAGCACGGGGCTCGCCCAGAGGGAGCTGGTTTTGCTGGAGGACTCTTGCTGGCTGGAGTGCTGCAGTTGCCCCGCACCAGACGTGGCACCGAGGAGTTCACGGGCGCTGCTCTCAGCCCTGGCGCTCGCTGTTTGTGGCACAACAATCTCTGCCTTTGTGTGCTGCTGTCATTAGTCACTGAGCTGTTCCTCGGGAGGATGACGAGGTGGCAGCACGAGGTAAAATGGTATTTGAAGGCAGTTGTTGGGGTGTTTAGTTCCATGTGAGCATCTTGTGTTGTTATCAATCTCTGTGGCTTTTTACCTTGTTTTTTTTGAAAATATGCCCTTCGCCTCCTCTCTGTTTCTCAAGCAGGTGCCTGGAAGGCATAAGGAAAAGGAAAAGCAGGACAGGACCTAGAATCAGAG
>NW_008623216.1:0-252 GCF_000691845.1 Merops nubicus | reverse complement strand
CCAGGAAGGATGGGTCTCCAAGGGCCAGGTGGTCTGTCCAGTGGCCTGGGGGACCCAGGTTCCAACCTCTGCCAGGGTGGGGGTTTTCATTTGGGTGTTGGAATGTCCCTCACCCACCAGACACGTGGACGTGGCACAGTAGAAGGCTCAGCTGGAAGGAGGAGCAGGTCGGAGAGCTCGTCCCGCTGCCTTGCTGCGCAGCGTGCGCTGTGGCCACCAGCCCCAGCCCTGGCCGTGCGGGGGGCGGCGCTG
>NW_008623215.1:0-10105 GCF_000691845.1 Merops nubicus | reverse complement strand
CGCGAGGGGTGATGCGTTTGGAAATCGGTTTGAAAAGCGGTTTGGCATCACTCCCACGGGCAGAGAGGGCTTGGCAGGTCCCTTTCTAGGAGGCTAAATCCCCTTTCTAAAAGTCATACCTCAGTTTTTGTCAAAAACGGATACTCGAGTTAGGAAACAGCCTAATGTACGTTATCTGCAGCTTTCCTTGCTCCGAAGCACTTTTGTATTACTAACAAAACAAACGTTTGAAACAAACTGAACATATAACTCACCAGAGCTACCTATCCATCACTCACAGTGTTTACTAGGTTTGTAAGCACACATGGGCAGTTCTGCTTCCCCAGCCCAGTGCTCCCCTGAATGTTCCTCCCCACAGGACAAATCCCTTTCTGACCCACTCTGGCCTCCACTGTTGCTTTACCACATACTTTATCTCCCAGGGGATGCAGAGCTGCCTAACCACTCCACAGAGAGGAAGAGGCCCAAGTGTCACAGATGCTACTGAGCCTAAATGTCCCAAGGGTGGCTCCTGGTGACCAGAGCCAGAAGCCTAGTTGCCAGGAGCAAGAGAGATTTGGGAGCACTGCGATTATGCAAAAGGTGAAAAACTGGAGCTACTCTAAATGGTTGTAGTAGAGAGATTTAGAGCAGAGAATGCTCTGGCAGAGAACTAGCCAGGTGGAAAAGAAGGCAGGTAACTAGGATCATATGCACTGAAAATGCCCCTTTAACACCTAATGCTGCCTCCTTTCTCTGCCCCTGTTCACATTTTTGTCCAGAAGAAGAGGTGCACCAACCACCAGCGTAACAAAGCAAAGAAACCAATAGTCTGTATAGCTTAGAAGCACTGTCTGTACACTTGCCCCTCTTAGATTCCTTGGGCTTGAAGCAAGTGTGAGGCCTGAGCTTCCCTGCCCTTTGTTCTTCTCAGCTGACTGGAAGTAAGAAAAGCTCCTTGGCTTTCACTCTTCCTTCCCCTGAGGAGCTTGCATGGCCAGAAGGAATTGATGAAGAACTGGGAAGTTACAACTGCGCCCACTGTTCTGGGAGACAGAGGGTGAAAAACTCAAAAGCAGCAGTGATAAGATTGAAGGATGCACAGAAATCTACGTGCAGAGAACATTCTGGCAGAATTAATTGCTGGGAAGGAGTTAGTAGAGGTGGGTGTGAGAATTTTTGCAACATGAAAAGGCTTTACTTGCAGTGACTTAAATTGTGGAGTTGGCCACCCTCACTGTCACAAACATATATACAGTGGGATATGCAAGGGGAGTTTAAAAAAAAATAATAAATCAAGAGATAAACCAGAACTGTGATCTAAAACTGCTTTTAAAAGAAGATCACAATATTTGAGATTTGATGGCATGTGAGTTTTGATCCCTCAAGGGTGGGAAAACCAATATCACCTATGTACTTACCTACAATACAAGAATAATTACATGATTCTGTACAGACTCACAAAAGTGTAAAAGATAAGAACAGGCAAAATGAAGCATGTTCTCTGTTCCATGCATAAAGCAACCATCCTCAAAAAAGTACTTGAAGCTTATACAATATGTTAATACAGATGATGGTACTGATTGTGTGTCTCCCACATGATTCTGCTCTAGTGGCTTTCCACTACTTTCTCTCTCTCAAAGGCCATTCCAAAGAGTTTACTATAACGATTATGTAATTTGCTTGTTATTTCAGGAAGATCTTCTGCTTCTAACAACTAATTCCTCATTATATTAGTCTCATGCAATTTCTCAGGAAATAAAGTTATAATTCAGCAGCAAAAACTTAATTAACGCAAAGGTTGCCCAGTGGTATCTCGTGCCTTTCCAGAATAATGGGTTCGGCAAAACTCTCTCTTGTGAAAGACCAAACATAAGATGCTTCAACAGCTGAGCAAGAAGAAGTACCAAATTAAGTTTTCATTTGACACGGTGTCCTCTTTCCCACTTGGTGGACTCACCCCCTCTACTTTCCCTCTCCAAACTAGAAACCTGAATCTTTCAGTTCAAACTCTAGCTAGGGACATCCCACACCTCCATGACTAGAACCCCTGTCTGTCCTTGGAGCAGATCTATAGTTAGAGGCAAAGATCCAGTGAAAAAAAAAATACTATTCTGTCAAGTAATTAATGTCTGCACCGTTCTATATATGGACAAGGTAATTAAAACTGCGCAATATCTAAATCTGAATTTGACCTTCTAATTTGAGTGCTCTACTTCTTAACTAACATATTAACAGTTTGTTTTTTTTTTTTCTACAGGATACATTTAATTAAATGAACATTATTACAGTCAAACAAAATTATGTCATTGCTAAAGCTGAAATGCCATATGTTTTTAGAGACTAATTTCCCTAGGTAGCCTGAAATATACATCCTTACTTGGCTCAGCTTGAAAATTTGCTGTGCCTCAGGGAAAAGGAAGGTACAGTGAATTTTCTAATGTGGGTTTGGAAATGAAAAGACTTTCAGAAAAAAAAAAAAAAGCTCTCCATGTAATTCCACATTATTTTTCTAAAAGGGAAAAAAAAAAAAAATGAAACTAGCACTTAAGATTGTCAGAAACTGTCTACTTTGTACCCTTGGGACTTCAACAATGTCAAATAATTTTTTCTTAAGCAGCTGGTGTATAAGCATCTGCTGTACCACTCTGGAGAAGTAAACCAACATGGAACAGAAGTTTAAGGTCCACAGCTGCTCATGAAAGCAACCACGTGCCAGAGGCATTTCCAGTAGAAGAGTGATTTACCTAGAGAACTTCTATCTGAATCATCTCCATCCTCAGCTGCTCTGTGATTCTGTGATATCACAGCTTATTGTTAGTGACAAGGGATCTGTGATAGGTCCTAGGAGGAGAACTACATTGAAACAGGAGATAGAGGAGAAGCTCCTGTTCCTTGCATTGCTTTGACACTCAGACTTGATCTATCTCCATTGCCTCTTTATTTCATTTTCCTTTCCCTGTTGTCTTCTCCTGAAAGGGTGTTCTGGTCAGGGATGCAGACTAGCTCTCAGCAGAGAGAGAAGAGAGACAGATCCTTTGCTTTCAGCTACTCTGCTTAAGCTCCAGGGCATGCGTAGCCACAGAAAATAAATTGCAAGGAAGAGGTGCTGAATCCCACAGTCCTGCAACATAGCAAGCACAATGGAAATTCTCCTGAGCAAAGTGCATTGCCCACAAATCCACTGGTGGCTAAATTCCACTCCTCAACACTAAGGTTGCCCAGAAGAGCGAACTCATCACTACAGTCTTGACACTGTACTGCCACTGCCCAGATCCATCAGGCTACCTTATGCTGAGCTGCAGGGCGAGTTGCCCCATAAGATTACAGTGTGAGTAAAATGACACATGCTGACCAGCTCAGCTGCACTTCCAGAGCTTGGCTGTGCCATCATTGCCAAAGACTTATCAACAAACCTGTTTAGTGCTGCTCTTCAGGGACATCAAGCCATCCTGCTGTAAGAGCAATACATCAATACATGTGGCTTGTCCACAACTGTAGAAAGGGGGTTTCAGTTTTGTACATGGGGCCTGAGACTCCCTGGGACCTTGAAAACTGTAGGCTAAGAAATAATAAATCTACATGGGCAGGTACATAACTACATTAACTTCTTTATCAGGGTTACACAACTTTTTCTTATTGTTCAACACCAAAGACTTAATTTTTACAGAATTTTTCTGGATTCTTTTTACTGAGTTAAGTTGTCAGAACTTGCTCTCTCAAGTCTTACAACTGCAGCTATGTGCTATTGTTTGTCTTCAAAAAATGATGATAGAATTTCCTATAGAAATATAATAGAATTCACTGGAACATAGTGAAATTCATTTTTGGTTGAGACACAGTTTTGCCCGAGGTGTTTAATAGTATTATTTGAGATGCTAAATTACAGTCTGACTGAATTACAATTTGTTGTGTTCTTTTACTTTCCTTCCTTTCCCTTTTTGAAGTTCATATCTAACTTTGGGCCCCACTCAGCCTCCAAAAACCTTCAAGAGTAATTACTAATAAGTTCTGAGGTTACTGAAGGAATGACTTGAGATTCAGACAATCTGAAATTACCACAGTGATCTCCTTTCTTCCTTGTTTTTGTCACAGATGTTAACTACATTGGTCATCTAACCCTAGATAAAGTTTTTATTAAAGATCAAAGCAAAACATAGTTCAGTATTTTAGATGTTTTGGTACCATCTGATTTTACCTGAATAGAGGGTCGACTATTCCTATAGCCTCCTTTCACAAAATACGGAATGAATAGAAAATTATCCAGGAGTGCATTAGTTTTGTCTCTGCTTGGACCTTGCTATTTCTTATTTTGATCATGCTTTTCTTTACACCCATCGTAATTTGACTTAGTTTCCAAATCCTGTACTATATCATTCTCTTCCAGTTTCAAGACAACAACTTCCAGTTATATACTTCCTCATCTTTCATATTGGGACAGTTTGCGCTTGTGTAAATAGTAGCATTACTTAAGAAAACGTTTACTCTTCCAGATAACCTGATTTCAAGTAGGACATGTAGGGAAGGTGTGGGGAAAGGAATAAAACTCTCTGGAAATTTAAAACTGCTCAGGCAGTTTTATGAAATTCCAAATTAACTGAATAAACTCAAGATCAGTACAGGTCAGGAGGTACTATAGGTATCTCAGGAAAGACCTATTCAATACACAACTACAGTCAAAATACTTCTACAGCATTAGAATGCATAAATAGGATGATGGATAATTTAGAACATAGAATAATGTCTTTATATTGATCAATTGTACAACTTCACCTTGAGATGTATTACCCTACTTACCCAATCTCATAAACAGTATTGCAGAACTAGAGACAGATTCTTCAGAACACATATATTAAAAAACAACGAAACCCAAAGAAGTGTTTCTTCTATTTAACAACTCTATCAGAGTATCCACAGAAATGAAAAGAGGGAACATAGTAAATCCACATAACATGAAAGCTTTAGAAAAGACTGATTGGAATCTTATATTTTATCTTGTTATTTAAGAAAAAAAAGATACATTGAAAATTATAGGAATGAAATGAAAGATTAGTAAGTAGGATATGTTATTTCACAGTTGGTAGTTAAATCTGCAAAACTCTGTCATGGAAGGCTTTTAAGAGCCAGAATTTATCAGGGTTACAAAAAGGATTTGGGTTTATCTGGTTGTCAGAATAAATCTGATAATCGCTAATAATGACATAAGTTGCAAGGAGTATTGATCCTATTGTTTCACAAGAAATTTCAGTGCAAGGCAGTAAATACAAAGGTGAAACAAAAATATGAAAGGCAGATTATGTCACAGTGGGGGTTTTGCATCTTCCATTGAATCATAATGGTGTTGGTTGTTTGGTTTTGTTTATTTTTTGTTGGGGGTTTTTTGTTTGTTTTTTCTTTTCCCCAGAGATAGGTTGTTGGACTGGATTATTCTTTATTCTCATTCAATAAGGACAAATGGTCTTCCTATTTTAATGTTATTCCTATTTTAATTGATTAAAAAAGATACTGATTTCCTGAATACAGGGCAAGACCGTTGATTCAAAAACCAGACTCACACAACACAACCTACATAACTCTCTCTGCAAAAAGGAAGGCACAGGCATTTATATGGCAAAACTATTTTGTTCGGAGACATTTTTTTATGATATTTACTCCATCCACACAATCCACTGAAAATAAAACAAAATACACCTAAAGTAAAACTATAACTATGCAGTTCTTCCAAATTATTGCAATGATCAAACCTTATACATGGTGCTTACTGACCTAGAGAATTTAATCAGGTTAACCCATGCATACTACAGAACAGAAACATATACATCTAAACATAAAATTAGCAGTTAAATAAATGCATGTAGTTACCTTTATATTAAGTAAGACTGTGTTCATATGTATCTAAAAAGCCATTTTTGCAAAGTCTGTCAGTGTTTCTGTTTCTCCCTCACTGTCATAGTTCTTTTAAAGGAATCTCTCTCCTAACAGGGTCTGCAAATTAATGATTCAGTCCTGCAAGTCAAGATATTATCCTAGTTCGGAAAGTACTTAAAAGCAAACAAAAAGCTGTACATGTTACCTCCAGGACTTCTATGAGACTTTTGAAAATTCAAAATTATTCAGTGAAATAAGGTTTTGCAAGATAGAATGACCAATATTTTTCCTAAAGGAAATATTTTCCGCTGTTAACGTTGTAGTCTTCTCGGTTCCAAGAAAGTCAATCTGCCACCATGTTTTTAGAGTTATTTTACTATTATTTATTTAATGGTGATCAGTTACTCATTTGCTTAGTCAAAGAATATGCTAGTAAATGTTATCAATGAGTAATGTTTAAATTGGGTCAGACGTAAGCACAAAACTACAGAAAAATTTAACATCACTCCATATGTGTATCCATTTTTGGATCTCAGGTAAATTTTGTCCATAATTTTCCCACTTGCCAGAGCTATCCTATCTCTACCATTCCTGCAGAGGTTCTACATTTCTTCTCCACATCTTCAGTATGTTCTGACAAATTCCGCATGCTGCCTTCAGAGATGGATCTGTCACTGCTTGCTTTCAAACAGACCTCTGCTGAGCTACTTAGTGACCTTAGTAAAAATGTGTTAACCACAGATGGCTTCCAGAATTGCATTAAGCAGCACGAGGTACTGGTTTCAGCTGCATATTTGATAAAAGCGCCCAGCTGACATCAGAAAGTTGTAAGAATTGGTAGTGTTCCAAGATGCAAGTTTGGGGAGCTCTGCCAAGAGCAGTGGATCTCTGGATTTTGTAGAAAATGTTATCTCTGGAGCAAAGCAGGAAGGACTGAACTGCTTCTGAGGACCAGAGGTCACTCTGGCCATGAAATCCAGGGACACGGGCTGAATGATGGACTGGAGTCCTGGGGCTTGGGAGGTGGGAGTCATGTTCTGAAAGGAGGTTTTGGGGTCACAGGCTGAGTCGGGTCCTGGCATGGTGTCACACCTTAAACACAGCAGTTGTGGGTTGAAAGCCCAGCTTTATCCTACTGGAGATACCACTAATGAATGTAGAACTGTAGAGTAAATGTAGCTGGCAAATGCAGCCCAGCCCTTTGGCTCACTAGTGAGGTCTACTTCACAATGAGAAAACTCCTCCAGAAAATGTGAGGATTACCCAGTCTTGTGGGTTTGGAGAAAAACATTGATGTTAATCAATAAAATATTCCAGCTTCAGAGGTTTTCTTCAAGCCAGCTGATTAATACACAAGTGGATACTGCTAATGTATATTTGGAATCCAAGGTTTAAATGGCTGCTATATCAGTCTCTCAGGTATTTGAGCACCATCTAATCTTGTGCAAATTTTTCAGTTTCTTGAGGTCATGATCTCAAAAACTAAAGTACCACAGACCTATCTTTCAACGGGGTTTTCTGTCTCCTTAGGAAAAAGAAAGAAAACTCACAGAATCACACAACAGTTGAGGCTGGAAGGAACCTCTGAAGATTGCCTAGTCCATCCTCTTGGTCAAAACAAGATCAACTACAGCAGGTTGTTCATGACCACGTCCAATTGAGTTTTGAACACCTGCAAGGATGGAGACTCCACAACTGATCTGGGCAATCTGTTCCGATGTTTGAACACCATCACAGTAAAAAAGCTTTTTCTAAACAGAATTTGTCTTACATGGTGTGCCTGCTGTGTCTTGTACTTTCACTGAGCAGCACTGAGAAAAGTCTCTCTCCATCTTCTCTGCTCCCTGCCCCCACTGAGTATATATAAACACAAGTAAGATCCTCCTTGAACCTTCTCTTCTCCAAGCTAAACTTTCTTTACAGAATGTTTACATTCTCATACAGCAGATCCTCCAATTGCTTAATCAACTTCATGACACTACACTGGACTCATTCCAATATGTCTGTGTCTCTATTGTACTGAGAAGCACAGAAATGGACCTACCACTGTTTTGCCAATGACCAGGCCCAACAAAAATGATAACACCAGCAGGGAGATGAACCAATATGCAGACTGTATTGTAGACAGAAATGTTACTATATGAATGACCGCCGGGGGTACAAACAGGTCAACAAGCTCGTACATGATTGACGCCACCCCCAACGATCCCACAAATGACCTGACTCGGCCCACAACAAGTGGTATGAACAGAGAACCAAGGTTGCCCATAGTTGGCATGGGAAACAGCCAGACCAGCAAGCTGAACACATAAGAAAAAGGTGCCCACATGGCAACTCTCACCTGATTGACCCGTGTTCGCAAAGGCCTAAACAGACCAGGGTGAGTCAGGAGGTCTTCCCTGAACCAGGAAGCTCTGTGGAGTGCACTCCACAGACAGACACTCCTGACTCCCTGCAAGTGGTCCCAGCTTTTATCCCCAAGCAGACCCCTGACCTTTGTTCACTCAATGTGGGACCCCTGGGGCTCATTTCCCTTATGGCTCTCCCTGCAGGGCCGGCCGCACCCTGGGGGGAAGCTATAAGGCAAACTCACCTCCTCTGTATGAAGGGCTGTGGGAATCACCCATATGTCAACCTTAATTCGGGGGCTCGGGGTTCAAACCCCAGCATTTCACTCGGCCATTTCACTTGACATATGGGTGAACCACAGTCCTCATACTATCTTTGGAGAGTTGCACCTTTATCTTATGTGTTTAATCACAGACACCGCCGCAGTCATCTCGGTTGTCTTCTGATTCTTCCGTGTGGTGGTCTTGTCCGTCGGAAGATCAGCACCAGATCTACAACCACTCAGATGTTTCTCATCAGTGCTGAGAACAGGGGAAAAATAATCTCCCTCAGCCTGCTGGAAACATTCTTCCTAATGTAGCCCAGTAGGCTATTGGTCTTCTTTGCCACAAGGGTAGATTGATGACTTTTGTTCAGCTTGCCTACCAGGACTTTTCAGTCCTTTACCACCAAACTGCTTTCCAGACAGCTCATAGTATCAGGTATCATGTAAAAACCTACGTGTTCTTAAATCCTGTTGTACCCTTATATGTAACCTTACTGAATGTTGATATCATGATAGAATTAAAAAAAAATTGGTTTGCTAATCAAAATATTTCCAATTTATTTATTCTATTTTTTTTTTAGTTCCTGAGCCTTCATTAGGTACATTTACTAAATTTCACACATGTTTTACCTCAGATATCTATGAAAAATTTCCCAAGTACTTTGTGACAACTAGGAAAGAAAAGTAGGAAATAAAGATGTTCTCTCCTGCTTGCGTAAGGTTGAAGCATTTTCCCTAGGGTTTTTCAGCAAACACTTAGCATAACACAGAGCCTTTCTGTTCTTTGTCAGTATCCAGCACATAAGTAGCACAATATTCACCTGACCAGCACTAAATTTGGGGGATTTAATGATACACATACTGATCAATTAGTAATTTTAGTGTTGTGCAGATTTTTATTTAATATAGGCCTCAGTTATAATGATCAAAGGTTCTTATTTTATTAGGCAACCAGTTAGAACTTATATGACTATACTAAGTGGTTTTTATAATATGTTAAAATACAGTGATCAATCTCACAGCAATAAGAAAGCATCCAGTGAGGTTTTTAGGTTAAAACTGGCATAACATTGATGATGCATTTTACACCAATACTGTTGGTCTCATGCTTCTTGCATGTATGTTTATTGAATACATGAGTTATTTACATTGTTACTGGGAAACCACACATGCTAGTTTGAAACAACCACTTAATTAACTGCTCTTGAAGCCATGATAATTAGGTGAACATTAGACTATTGTGATTACATAATGCTTACTACAGTAAATTGTATGCAATAACTGTCACTACACTGGTAAGATAGAGTACTTCAACACCATATACTTTTCACTTTTAGGGCACAACCAGTGATTCTTGAACCAAGAAATTATAGACTTTAGTGTATAAGGTAATTCAAAATAATACACAGAGAGAGGAAAAATCCTAGAAATCATAGAATCATAGAATGTCTGGGCTGGAAGGGACCTCCAAAGATCATCTAGTCCAAACCCTCTGTTATAAGCAGGGACATCTCCAACTAGATCAAGCTACTCAGAGCTTCATCCAGCCTGATCTTGAATGCCCCCAGGGATGGAGCCTCCACCACCTGTCTGGGCAATATATTCCAGCGGTCTATTACCCTCATACTGAAGAACCTTTTCCCT
>NW_008623214.1:17306-20763 GCF_000691845.1 Merops nubicus | reverse complement strand
CTCAACACTGATTATTGAGCATAGTGAAGGACTTTAACCTGTTTCCCCCGGGAGGCGAGTCCCACGTGGGCGTCTCGGCCTCAGTCCTTTTCCCCGAATTAAAATCACAAACAACCTGATCTGGTACCCCTTCGGTACCGGATTATAACAGTCCTTCTATGGAAGATGTCCCATAGTGATCCGACTTGACTGCATTTTCTCTAATCTCTCAATATCTACTCAGTGGGCAGGTTGTTATCTAGTGTAAACTCCTCTAACATCACCAATCGCCTCTTCTAACCTCCACACTACTGAGACAGGAAAATCAAATGTCAGGTCAAATAAAACACTGAGCACCTATGAGAGCAGGCTGTCATATGAAGAACAGAAGAAAGCCAACAAGGAGGTTCAGGGTGCTCAGAGAGCCTTCTCCCTACAGACTAATATACAGCAAATGCTCTTCAAAACAGCATGACAGAAAACACCATTTCATTCAACAGCAAACATGGAGCACCTGCATCGCTCCTCACATATCACTTTATCTCTTTGGTGTGCGTGTGACTGTTGTGCTGAACTCATCCCAGTTCACGTTTCTTTGCAAAATGTTCTTTTTCTGTAGTTATATGGAAGATGACTGAATTATCTGAAAAAAACACATGGAACTATATGAGAAAGTATGATAAAAGTGAAATGCTGTTTAGCTACTTAATAGAACTGATAAATCCTAACTTTTTATAAGCAACTGTATTGTACAGATGAAATGAGAGTTTTGCTGTCATAGTTGATCTGTGCTAATTACAGCAATTATAATGCTGGTGGAGAAGGAAGTTTGTTAAAAGTATATTAAGTGTTCAGCACTCAGCTGCCTGTCAGCTGAAAGGAAGGGAAATTAATTGAATGTAACAGTCTATCCTCTTTCTTTTGTAAATCAGTGGTTAATTATAATGTGCAGCTACATGGCCATATGTCACTTGCTCTGGCATAACAGTGACGTGTCACATTATTGATCTCTGCACTGCTGGAGGGGAAAGCTGCTGCACCCCTGGGCTAAATGCCCTACAGAAATCTGACTGGTTTCAGTGTTGCATAAAACTCATCTTCATTCAAAGTGTAGCAATTAAAATTAGACCAACTATCCTACCAGAATCTAACATACATTTAATGGGTTGTATTAATGTGTGATTTTTTTTTTCTAATGATTGTTATTTACTGCAAACAGGCTTAAATACAAAAGAAAACAAATGAAGTGGCAGAAACATCCCCTAGGAGCAGGCACAGAATTTCTGAGAAGAGCTGTTGCCAAGTGCAGTTTTTCTGTAGACAACCTGAAGCTAAGCAGAGCTGTCCCAAACCAAACTGGTTTAATGCTTCCAAGTATCTGGATATTGGCTACTTTTAATCTACAGAGCTTTGATTACCCACTAAGAAATATACAGAGTTGTCTAAAGAAGTGATTTTCTCAGATGTTTGTTCTCTGTTTGATCATATAGTTGTGCCTGATTTAAAATACTGTTTAGAAACTAAGTGTGATTTTCAAATTTGTGTTTCATAGAAATAACTCTTCTACCTCACCTCTCCTGATGGATTTTCAGGCAGGACTCATCTATGCATGTGCAGGTACCACAAATGAGTGTGGGAATGACAACAAAACCTTAAACCTAAGGAGCCAGTTGTTTGGTGTAATAGAGACCAGCACTGCAACCTGAAGCCCCCAGGAACTGGAGATGATAATGGTGTAGTTACTGGAATATTTAAAAAGGACAAGAAGGAATATACTCTAGAATGTATTGTCAGGCAGTCCCCTAACTTTCCCCCCCTACAGGCACTTTTCATCTGTGAGGATAAACCAGAATGTAACATTATGTATTTGGCATGATGGGCAATATTGTGTGGTAGAGAAGTTGGCTAAATGAAGCTAGCCAGGCTAATTGTGAACACAGATCAATCCTGCCCTCCCTTCTGCTTCAGATAGCTCAATATTGAACGTCATGCAAAAATGTGACGTTTCATGGTGCCAGGAAAACTATTACTAGTCTAGTTTATTAGACTGCGCATAGTGCAGCTCGTGTGCATAATCACTTTTATTCCCCATTAACTAAATAAGAACTGGTGAGTAACAAGAATTATTTTACTGAGAAGCGAGTTGAGTCTTTACAACATTTGGTTGCTTGCAGGTGAGAAAGCATCCATCCACAGGAGAAAGCACACCAGTTAAATATTCATTTATCCACCTGTGCCTGCAAAACATAAGGAATTACATACCTGTCTAAATGTTTGCACTGGCTTACACTGAGGACTCAAAAGCATGGGTGAAAAATTAAAGGATAATTAATGTTTTGCACACTTAGACCAAAGCCCTTGATGCCACGTTCTCCTCACAATGGCTGCAGCCAGAAAGGTTTGCTCCAAAAGCACAGCACAGCATTGATCTGATTTAAACAGATCAGAATCCCACTGAAAACACTGCAGCACGCGCAGTGTAAGGCAGGACAAATGCATTTTGTGCATTTAGTCACATCAGCAGAGCACAGTCCAGATACAGTGTTGCTTTCTTCTGTTGCTGTCAGCACCCCTCGGTGGGAGGCTCCGTATCCTTTTACAGTCTCCCCACTTACACAAAACAAAGGTGGATGTTCTGTTTTTTGCCACCATCCTGACTTCTGAATTCAGTAGGAGTGGCAGTGTTGATGCCCATCAGAGCAGAATGTTCCAGGTTTTTCTTGCACCTACCTTACCCTTCTTTCTTTGGGTCTTAGTTTCATAAATAAGCATCTCTTGCTTGCAGATTATTACTTGAGACAATGGCGTTCAAATTTGGTTGGGTTTTTTTTTTTTTGTGTGTGTTTTTTTTTTTTTTTTTTTTGTTTTTTTTTTTTTTTCCTCAGACCAGCATTGAGATATCTCATGAAACCAGAGGATTCAACATGTGAGCTCTAAGCTCTAAGCTTCCTGTAGTGCCTTGCTCTTCTTGGTCCTACACTGTGGCTCATGTTTTAGAGCATCCCTGGAGCTCACCTTTCAGTCACATGCCTTTTGAGCAGCCACCGTATCAGTCATGCGCACCCTTTATGGCACAAGAGCCCTATCTAATTTGGTTATTGTTGGCTTTCAGTTGCTTGTCCTCACAGGAAGCCACAAGCAGAAAAGCAGGGGCTCAATGGGTGTTATTCTGGAGCTCTTGGCTCCAAAAGTCCAAGATGAACATCATTTCTGAGAGGCATTTTTTTTTTTATTTTCAGTGCATAAGTCTGTCCAAGAGCTGGTATCTACTCAAACACCAGATTGTTGGGGCAGCATGCCCAGAAATGTTGGTATTTGAGGTGAAAATGTAAGTGTTCGTACATCCTACTTCCTGCATTTGTGTAATTATGGCATGAGTCTGTCTTGTCATGTGGAAACAAAACCACCATTCTGCCTCTTCCATTTCACTCACATGGTATTTTGCAATGTATGTGTCTTTCACAGGATCACCTGGGCA
>NW_008623214.1:0-17275 GCF_000691845.1 Merops nubicus | reverse complement strand
GATAGCTGTTCTTGGGTTAGTGGTGGCTGCCTCCATCTAGTTATTTGTAGGCTTGGAAGCTGCAGTGACAGAGAACAAAGAAATAAGGAGTTCTTCTACACAAGGAACAACTATTAGTTGTGATTCCTGTGAAGAAGGGAAAAGGAATATCCCAGGTGAAAAGGTTAAAAACAACAGCAAGGCACGACAGCACTTACAATACCACTGGGTGCCTACACAGATGTCATAGTGCTACAGCTTGAGGTAAAAGGTACTTATTTCTTCTTGTTTCATGATGGACTGCATGCTTTCAGAGAATATAGAGTCTTCTAGCAGTGTTTATCAAACTTTTCACTTTCCTTCTGTGTTAACAAAAACTCAGTTGTCCTGACATGAGTGAGAACAAACCACAAGTTTCTGACTGTAGTACAAACCTGCATCTAGAGAAAGGGAAGAGGTCCCACTAATTAACTGTATCTTTTAGTTACAGTGTCTAGACTTTGATTCCATAAGCACAGTTTCTTCTCACCAGCTTTGCCAGGAAAAATGGTGTTGCTGCTGAGCAGCACTGTGTTTTTCTAATGTTTTGTATTTTGCATGCCAGACCTAATTGTGACCTTGCAATCTGAGAAACACCCTCCATCTATACAAGGCTGGGTGGGAGCATGAACTTCTCTTACACAGAAATGCCAGCGTTTTGAAATGCTTTGCTCCTGAGTGGAACTTTTACAAGGAAAAATGCGGCAGAAACACAAGTATGCATCTTTTCCATTGGCCTTCTATTTGCTCTATATAAAATATATAAAAGCAAATAATCTCCTATTTTGTCTCCTGGCCACTCTTGCCAGCTTCTAAAGGTGTGTGTGCCTGTAGCTGAATTCCGGTTCTCATGGTCAAAGGTCTGACCATGACTTTTTTTTGTATCACTGCTTCACATAAACTTCACAAGATAAATGTTAAGAGGTGCCTGTCTTTTGGTTAGCTTCCCTTGGATTTCTCTCTTACATTTAGCTAACCAAAACTGTATTTCATGGGTGCTTATCAGCAGGTGATAAAGTACCCCTTCCCTCTGTAGCTAGAGTAACATCCCAGACCTTTCCTCAGCATGTGCCTCATATTCCTGGAAGTCTGGTAGTTTGAACTTTTGTTTGCAAGTGATGCCCAGGCTGGCCTCTTTACACTGTACTTCTGTGCAGGCAGGTCCATGGGGCTGTTCAGGGTAGTGATAGGATTTGTCCAATGAGCTTGTTTATTTTCTAATGAAAATGCCTCTGTGATGGCTCCAAACCAGAGCTGCTTCACCTGGTGGCATTGGCTCACGCATCCCTCCCTTCCAGCTCCCAGTTAGTGCCTTGCTGCCTCCTATGGATACTGCAGTCTTGCACAGAACTCAGTGCGTGTGGCCTGGCTGAATTACCGTCAGTACCTGGTGCTTGGCTGGTTTCACAGCTTAATTAAACTTTGCCAGTGTAATTTTGAGGCTCTGTAATTTAGTAATGCCTGAATTGTGACTCTTTATCCTTGGCAACCTGTCTTGCCTGACAAATAAAAAGTTGTTGTGGCCAGCTGCAAGAGATCAGACATAGCATGGGATGTCCTGAGCACCTGCAGTGGAGCAGCTTTTGTGGTCACCACAGGCTAGGCTGGGCCTCTTGCAGTCCTTTCTAGTCAGGTCAGCACGTTATCAGTCTTGGCTAAACTAGCAAGTGTAATCTTGTCAAAAAGCATTTAGCAAGACTGGCTCCTGGTTGTCTCTGGGGACAGCAGAAGCTAACTGGCTGGTGAGCTACCAGGAGACTTCCTGCTTTCTGCAAAAGCCCAGACTAAATTTGAAAGAATAAATATATAATTGCATCAGAACAAACATGTAAGCTCTTTTTGTGATGTGTTTAAGATCAAACACAGTTGGCTGTCAAGTATTATCTAATATTTAGTCCTCTGAGACAAAGGCTTAACACAAGGAAGTTGAGCCTCACTGACACCTGGGTGACCAGCTAAGTGAATGTATGTACTGTAGCTTCTTTTAATGCTACTATGGTGAGAAAGAAGGACAAGGATATTTGTTTCTCCACCCAGTTTTTACTGAGGAGTGCAAAAGGCAGTGTAGTCTGTTGCCCTAATCTTGTCATTTAGATGACTTGATATGCGAAGCCTGTCAAAGCTCGTGAAAGAAATCACATGTCCAGATCTCCATTTCTGCAGCCCAGCCCTGTTGTACCTGGTCCCTTGTAGCAGTCTCCTTCCCTGGCACTACAGATCCAGATTACTGTGGGGTGTTGGAAGGCATTAGTCAAGCATCCTACCAACTTGAAGTCACACCGTGACTTTGGCCAAGTCCATATCACCCTTGTCTGAGGCCAACATGTTATGTCCTCATTTTCATTGTTTAAGGACTTAAAGCACTCACACTTCCCCCTTCACTTTCTCTCCAATCCTTTATTTTTTGTGTGGCTTTCCACGGAGTAACCGTTCTTTATCAATAACTACTCAGCTACAACTTATGGCTATTTTACTCCAGTAATGCACAGGTGTCCTAGGAGAGGCTTAAACTCTATGACATAGAATGCTGTACAAAGTCTCTCTTTGTTGAGCAAACTAGGCATTTAGGAAAGAAATGGGAGGAAATTTATCTCTAGGAAATCTATATACCTGTAGGTTAACTGATGCACAGTTTGTTATTGTGCCACATCTAGGAATGAACAGAAGAGTTAGATCAAGTCAAGAGTACCTCTGCTCCTCTGCCTGTGGGGGAGTTATGATATAGTCCTTGGCATGAAGGACTGTTCTTTCATATAAAACTGGGAAATTACTGTGACAGAGAAATTAGTGTGAGAAAGTTCAATGTGAGATCTTACAAAAGGGGAATGGGGTATTTACTCACCAAATCTTTAAGGCAAGTTGATATTATCTTCTCACTCTCTTCTAGATTTTATTCATTCACACTCTGATGGTGATATATTCATGAGCACCAGGATATGGCCCTGCCCTGGGTTTGGCCAGGACAGAGTTATTGTTCACAAGGGCTGCAGCTGGAGGGGGCCACAGCCAGGACAAACAACTGACCCTGCCAAGGGGGCATTCTGGGCCATACTGACTCATGTATAAAGAGAGGGGCTGGCCCATGGAGGTGGCCTTTGTTTTCAGTGTGGCGGCAGCTGCGTACAGACCAGGGAAAGCCTTGCTCAGGTAAGGGGTTTACTATCAGTCTTTTTATCTGTTATTTCACTGGTATTTTTGTTATTCTTGTCTCCTCTTCCCATGTTGCTCTATTAAACCATTCTTATCTCAACCCATAGCTTTTTGTTGTCTTTTCCTCCCAGTTCTCCTCCCCTGACACATAGCAGGGGGCCTGGGGGCAGTGGGAATTGATTGCTGGGGTTTGGTTGCCAGCTGAGGTTAAACCACCACAGGGTGCAAGTGGCCTGGCCAGGATCATTTGTGTGTGACACCAAGGAGCAGGGATGCCAAATGCCAAGCCCCCACTAGATGCCAAAGGTTCCCCTTGACTGCAGACAAAAGTTTCTGAACAGATCTTTCACATCTCTTAGGAGGCATCAGCTGGTGTGTGGTTGTCTTTAACCTCCGCATCCTGCTTGCTTTGTTCTCCACAAATAATAGGCCAGGTTGCTGCCCATTGCTGTTTTTTTTCCTTGTTTTCAACGTGTGTGTTCTCCTGACAGGCTAACAGGAAGGGCAAGGTGTGTCTGATGCTGCAGCCTTGTCACCATCCTCCTGGGGTCAGCATGCTTGGTCTTTTGCTGACAGGTCACCTCTTTTGTGGCTGTTTTGAAAGTCCAAGTCTTTGGCCTTTATATATATGGAGAAATCCTTTAGTTTTTCTGCTGGGAATGGTTTTCTGTGCTAACAAAACAGTCCTCTATATATTTTGACCCTTTATTCTGCTGTTCCAGCTGGTACTTGCATGTATTTCCATACATACTTCATTCACACCAGCCTTCATTTTTCTGTTACAAATTTCTACGGCTGCTGTAGATATTCCTGAGCCTCTTTATTAGGATTTATCTTTCTAAAATATGTCATGTAATGCCACGCAGATGAGTGCTCTGTTGAAATGTAAACAAAGCTTTTAGATGTTATGGTGTTGTATTTGGTGAATGAAAACTCTGGAAATTTGGGGGAGCTCTGTCCCTTATGTCTACCGAAGAACAGACATATTAAAATGATGAAGTACGTGTGAACTAATTAAAACGCTGAGGTGGCACATCTAAACAGCTTGCAAAATAACCAGTTATGCCTGACAATATAGTCAATGGAAAACTGATAGTGTGTTGCCCGTGCCGTGTGCTGAAGGATTTAACCACACTGCTCCCGCTGGTGGTGTGATGTTACTGCTCTAAGTTTACTGCTGTTGGGAGAAAAGCAAACCGTTCATGGCTTAACACCGCCCCGCTTGGGCTCAGCAAAGGAGGCTGTATGTTGTCGCTGGCAGGAGGTGAAATCCTGACATTGCCTTAAATCTCGAAGCTGAGGTTTGCTTTGAGATTTACCCCACCAGTGCTGGGTGAGGAGCCAAGAGGGGCAAGTCTGCATTTAGCAGCCAGAGTTGGAGCATGCTACCATGTGATAGCATTAGTCACTTTGAAATATAGGACAGCACAGTGAAGTCACCAATTGGTCTTTCGTGGCCAGTTATTAAAAAACAATGTGAATCAACTGAAAACTGACCAGTAAGGGTCCTGGCTCTTAGCCCTATTTTACCTACTTGCTATTATTTGGAAGTAGAATCTTAAAATCTGTTCTTAGTAACCTTGTTCTTCTTTCTGTAACTGGATTAATTTGTGACACCAGGACTAAGATGTTTCCTGTGTCAGTGACTTGTGAACAGGACAGCCTGAAAACTCCAGCTGCCTTAAAGGGAGAAAAAAATTCCACATGATGAAAGACCTCAAAAAGAACAAAACTTCCCTGATTTCACAGTTTACTCCATGGGCTCTAATGCAGACTAGTGTCATCTTGAAACAGGTATTTGGATGCTCCAGAGGTCTGGAAGCTGCAAGGCTGGACTTATCCAAGCTGGAGATAAACCAAATTTTGCACAAGCCAGAATTTGCAGTTAAGATAATGCTGATGTTAAGTTCTAATTAAAAAAGGACGTTAAATGTGGTTAAGATTCCACAGAAAAAATGTAGTTGTGAGATGCTACACACTGTCCTATGCAGAACTTTAATGTAGAATCCTTGTTCTTGACGCAGTATGAAGTCACAGAGCTGCAGTCCTTGGCTGTTTTTGTCATCACACACTTTCTGGCTTTTTCAAAGTTTGGACTGGACCCGGATATAGGATTCACCACAATTTTAAGGCAAGCATGTGGAAAACTTTTTTTTTTCAATTTTAAATTTTGTTGTGGAAACTGTAGTCAGAAAATCCAGGACTATCTATTCCTGCCTTTACTACACAAGTCCTACATATCAACCTAGTAACTCCACAGAAAATGTTCCTAATTTTCTAATGTCAAATATTTGCCTATGTAGGTTATTTTAAATCCAAAACTAAGTATACTTTACCAATAAAATACTATTCTATTTTTTTGCCACAGGCACACAACAGTGTTGTGTTCCTTGCTCAACCAGTATCTATCCATTTGCTTCCCTGTGAAGCAGCCCAGCAGCAGACCTCGGGTGGATCTGCCCGCAGCAGCAGGTACTGCTGCATCTCCTGTAACAGCCCATCACTGAGCCGGGCCCGCTCAGCAGAACAGACACAACTGTACTCAACAATGATGGGCTTCTGAGGCACGTAGCACCTTGTCTGCTCTTAGTCAGTTTTTGAACATTTCATGTATAGATCACAGATGAAAGGGAAATCTGGGCACACAGAGAAGAGAACAGACACCACCCAGGGTTAGTGTAAGAGCCGAGCATCCTGGATGCAGGGCTGTGTCATGGTTTGAGCCCAGCCAGGAACCAAGCACCACGCAGCTGCTTGCTCACTCCTCCTGCTCCCAGTGGGACTGGGAGGAGACCTGGAAAAAAGAAGCAAAACTCATGGGCTGAGTTAAGAACAGTTCAATAACTAAAGATATGACAATAACAAAAAATATTACTCATAACAACTGTAATGAAAGGGAATATAACAAAAAGAGAGATAAACCCAAAAAAAGACAAGCAATGTACAATTGTCCTGGTTTGAGCTAGAACAGAACTAATTCTGTGGAGTGATTTTCTGTTTCAGCTCAGTCTCTTTGTGGCTGCACTGTCTGGAGTTCAGGGCAGATCTTCACGGGCAGTGTCCGCTTCTGGCAGCGGTAACGCCCCCAGTTTGGAGCTACTACCACGGACTAGTGTGCAGAAAGGCTCCTGCTTGTACTGCTCCTGCACAGACCAAGGTCACTGCTAAATCCTGTGTGCCAGGTGAGGGTGCACTAAATAAGAGGCTCCACCTGTGGGGAGGAGGGGACAGGACAGGACAGGTGACCCCAAACCTTGACAGATTTATTGGTGCCCAATGTGGGGCACGATCGGAGCTCTGACTAGCTGAATAGTTCAAATTCTGGTTTGCTCAGTTGAGAGATTATCACATATTTATTCTATGAGTCTTTAAAGGCTGGAAATTAGACCTCTGTCCCAGCTGAGACCAGGAGAAGCTGTAAACCTGCGAAGCTTACAGGAAAAGCTTGCTGTGCCACCAAAAGCTTAGGCTTATTACCCTTTAATAATTAATGGTTTTAACTGAAAGATGTAATCAGTTACACAGGTAACACTAACAAGGTAAAAATCTGCTTTAACTCCATGTATTGAACATATAACTGCTGCTGTGGAACTTCGATTTTTTTTTTCCTCTCCCTTCAGGACATTTTTAATCTTAATTTTCATATACATCTTCATTTATGTAATTGCTTTATCAACACTTCTTCTATTTATAGAAGATTTTTATGTTTATAGCTTACAAGTTATCTGTCAAAAAAAAACTTCAAGAATGCAGAATGGATTTATCTGTGTTTTTAATATAAATGGAATTTTACAGCAGAAAATTTTGGATTTTTACCATGGAGCAAAAGATAAACAAAGCCACCTATAAATTCGCTCTCTTGCTGGAGGACGTGCTCAGTCTCCTGGTATATTGCAATTCTACTCTGAGCATGAGAAACGTGTTAGCACTGCTGCAAGAAACAGAGAGAAGGGATTAAACAAGAGAGCTAAAGATTTCTCACACTGAAGTATGGCAAATCTAAGAAACTTTGGGAGGTAATGCTGCTACACTGGATTAAGGCTTAATTTCAGACTCAAAATATGGTCTACTACATGTATCCTTTCCCAAACCATAGCATTTGCCCTGGGAGTATGAAATAATTTATTTGGTTTTCTTTTTAAATTTATAGGTAGCAATGTATAATTAGTGATGAATTAAAGAAGTTTGACACTGGGAACCACATTTCTCAAAGCAGCAGTGTTTAGTTAATTGTACCATTATTTTTTGTGTTTCTTGCACTAAGGGCCATAGTGGTTTATTATAAAATTAGTTTGTAAATAAATGCCTTCAATTAGTGGTTATTTTGAGAAGAGAGCTTACCTTCTGCAGAAGAGGAAATTTTTCCCTTTCGAGATAATGGTATTTTCAGGCCTCTGATTTATGGAAAAATTATGATTATTTGGAGATGTCAACTTTTTGTGAGCTGTAAAATTATAAACGACAAGAAGAAATCATCAGGAATCTTACAGGAATTCGAAGAGGACTATTCCGCAACCTACTCTTGCAAACCTTCACACAGGACTTAGAAAATCTTGACTATAAAGTTGAGGCCAGTAACAGGCTATTGTAAAGGTTGTCTCCCTGCACATCACCATCTCTGGACTTCTTTGAAGGTTAACCTGACATTCATTGCTTGAATTTACAGTAATAAGTTTTAATTTACTTTAAACCACTCCCAGGTATTTCTCACTCCTATTTTAACATGACTTGTCCAGAAAGATACCAGAAATGTATAACACAGTAGTAGGTTGTACAGTATTGAGTCCAAACTGTAGGAGCCCACCCACTCACATTCCAATTTATAATTTTCAATGCAGTCCTTTCCATTGGAGCCAGATAAACTAAACCAATGGCTAATTCCCACTATCCACAAATGTCCACTACAAAGAAAATGAAAAAAAGCATTGGGCAATGTTCTCATTCATTCCACAAATGGAGTTTTCAGTATGCAGCACCAAATGTTCTGTGGTGTACCTCATGTAAGTCTCAGGAATGGAAGCTTTGTAACAGTGTGCCTCCAGTCTTTTCTAGAAACAGAAAGAACAGTTTACACTAAGGTCTACAGACAAAAAATTCAGCCTACTTTTATAATTTAAAAAGCTGTTAAAATGGGCGATGACCTAAACATATAAAGAAAGTGGAATAGTTTTATTTAATCAAATAAAATTAGTGATTATGTTTAGCTGTTCAAGTTAGCATCAAAGAAGAAGGGCATTTAATGGTAAACCACACTAATCCCACAAATGCAACTGACCACAGGTACAGAAATTAAGGTGGGTTTGGTGAGTTCAGAGGAAGCCTACTGTATCACTCATAATTTGAAACTCTTGTAATTAAAGATGAAAGGAAGGGAGGACCAGTGTATTAGCATCTTAATCCTTCACTTGTGTGTAAATTGACTTTTTAACCTAGTACTGAGACTGGAATGGCTTTAAAAGTCTACACAGAAAGGCTTTTCATTCCTTGGAAGGAATACAACCTAACTAATAATAAAATACTATTTTTAAATGCAGAACTTTGGCTATCTGCTCTGATCGCCACCTGTTTTTTTGAGGAGAATCTTCTCAAGAGCTACAACCTGCCTGTCAGGTTACCTGCCTATGTAAGCCATTAGAGCAAGCTCCTCAGTTTCAGCAATTTGGGCTCTTAGCAATAATTTCCATAATGTTTGCAAGAGGTAGACATGTCACAGTTTATTTGTGCAAGAGATATGCTTGAGCACTAGACTAGATCTGAGAAATCTGGATTTTGGTAGGTTGCCTAGATGGGTAATTTGCAAGGCTATGGCTCCATTCCCCAGTTTCGTCATCTGTAAAACAGGGATGATGATATTCACCAGCTTTTAAAACCATTTAGATATATATGGTTAATCATTGAGCACTGTGGATTCCCCCCTCTGAATTGCACACAGCAGGCAATAGATTGACCCATCCACTTTCATCTTAGCATCTTTATTTAAACACTCGCAATTCGTACTGCGACACAGGCAAACACTCATTTGTCAAGCAGCGCTTCTAAAGAAGCTTTTATCCTGCACAAGTGTCATTGCAATAGTAGAGAAGTGATGTGATTGTCATCAGCTTTGAGCTCAAGGGACTATCTGGTATTTTAACTTCAAGTAACTCTAGTAGCACAAATAGGTTTCCAACTCAAGTCTGCCCTCCACTGGCTTTAATGAAACAGCGCTAATACATTTTGGATCAGCAGTTCCATTTCTGTAATGAAGTGGAGGAACTAAGTTAACGGAAGCTGATACAATTTGTTAATTGAGACCTTTTAATTTTTTTAACAGTAGTTAGATAATTTGTAAATTTATTTTTGAAGTCCTATCTAGGCTTCCTGTTCCTTGTTCTTCAGGTTTTCCAAAGCCCACCAGTGTTACCATTCGTATGAGAGTTGCTGGAACTAACATACAACATGGGAAGTAATATTCTGCACATAGTTTTAAAGACATTTAATAGAAAACCCGTAGAAAAATATTTTGCTTTTTTAATGATTCTAGTACACAGTGCTAATGTCCTAAAAGAGAGCTGTATCAGTCTAGTCTAGTAGTCTCTCGCTAGAAGTAGTCTTTCCTGCTAGCATGTGAAAGGAAAGAACAAATTTTACTGCTGTATTTATTTTAGAGAGAACTTTCCATCACAAATCCCCCATGTGATTAACTCCTCTCTTAACTCAGGAAGACTCACTTTCTATATTTAAAGTAGGAAGATAACTGGGGGGGGCAGGGGGAAAGAAGCTATCTTAGTTATACTTACTCATAGAGATTCAGCTACTGTGGGTTCAGCTGCAGGGTGACATTTGTGTCTGGAATAAAAGATCTGTACCATGAGGCACTGGAGGATGTGATCAAGCTGAAAAGCCTCTGGTTCATTTATTCTGTCATCTTCCTGCTTCGTTACACTTAACAGCATCTAATCTCATGTGACTGCTGCCTAAACATAAAATAAAGGAGTAAAATGTGGTCTCTTCAGACGTGTACCAAATACAGACTTGAAAAACAAAGGAAAAAACCCAAAAGTATTAGAGAAATGTCATTTTATCTGAACCTTTCAAATGCTTGAAAATCAGGGTCAGATTCATAGCTTGTGCATAACAGGCTTTATAAAGCAGAGCATAAGGAACTTTCGGAAATTCCTTCAACAACCTCTGCATTTGCTACAATTCTTGCTGAAATGGCTATTGTTCAACATAAATACTTTAGGAGTCCATATAACATTTTACAGGAAGCAGTGAAAGGCACACAACTCATTTTTTGGGGGTTTGGGTTGTTTTTGCTTTAGGTAGGAAGTTATGCAAAAACCCACCGAGATCTCATTAATTGCTCCAATATTTACTGTTACAAATCACCCTTGTAAACTGGACTCCAAAAAAACAGCCTCTAAAATGACTGCCATTCTGCAATTCTAGATTACTTTTTGAGATTTTTAGTAATTATAACTGAAAAGCAGAAGCATTGCCACACTGAAACACTGACAGATATTTTCCTGCAAGGTCATTGGTGTTCTATGCATTAGTGGAAAGAGCCTAAGATGAACTTAGAGATGTGTGAATTATGCTGTTGATATATAAGGAAGATATATTTGTGTGTCTACTTGATAATATTTTACAATTAATAAAATCTAAACCCACTTGTCTGGGCTAAATATGGCATACAGTTATGTTAAAATAGACAAAGTCTGGACAGAAATTATGTGCGTGAAAGGTAAGGGACAGCATTTTAACTGATTAAATTTTATTTTAATACAGTAGTAAAAACTTCATTAACTATTAGTTGTGCTTCATTTAATCCTGATAGCACTACACAAGACTTGCAAAGGAAGAAAAGAACTTCCCTTGATCACCCTCTGGTATATATGAAAGGTCTTAATCATTCCTCATTATAGTACTAAATTACTGATTCTAATTTTCTATGTGATGAAGATCTCAGTGAATTTTCAGTGAAATCTGAACTACTGAAACGTGGAAAATAAACATAAATGCTGATACTTTTGTCAGTATTGGTTCAACATCATGTTCTGAAAGGCAGTTCCTTCTGGAGTGACACCTTTAGTAGGAAGCTCATGCAACACACTGTAGTGAAGCTTGGCAAGAGAAGGTGTGAACTGCTCCTCGCCTTGTTGGTCGTGGTTGGGCCATGCAGAATTAGAAAATGACAAAAAGTTTGTCCTTAGGCTTCTGACGTAAATTCACCAAAGTGAACAATCAAGATAAATGAATACCTACATTCAGTTTAACTAATTTGTTCAACGTTTAGATCTATTGAGAAAGATTCAGTTTATACATATATATGACACATTGACTGGGTGATCTTATTAAAGATCTGAAAATATACGTATTTTTATCTTTCCTATTATGCTCTGAACACTGTAATTTACATTACCCGTTGTTAAAAGCTATTATAATGACAACACTAAACCCAGACTGTCTTTGAAGCATAGCTTTAAATTCTATTTACATTAAAGCTATGCTAAATTAAAATTTAATTTCTACTTTAAAAAAAAATCTTAATATTAAAAAACACCCTGCCTGTTTTGGAAGTGCCAAAAGAAGAGGATACCTAGGAGTATACACAGTAACTGAAACCATATACACATTTTTTTTAATAGTGATGTAAGATAACCAGAACAAACTCATATTATTCTACCAGAAAACCCACACAGACCTGTTCCACATCCACCCAGCATATTTTAACTCTGAGGTTCTTCTTTTTGCTTTACTACTTGTTTTCTCTTTGCTTATAACCACGAGATAATTAGTAGATTGTTGTTGTTGTATACATTTATCTTGTAAAATCTGAAAGAGTGCAGCCAAAAGCCCTACTGTAAATCAGTGACACGAAAGCCATGCATGACTCGGTTACCATTTTCAATTATTTATCAGAAAAATTTGTTTCAGCAGCATGTTTATTTTTTGTAGATGGATGCTAAGAAAGACTATTACAACAAATGCTCACTGAAGAGAAGAAGCAGAACATGACTTTCAGTTACAACCCTTATTTTTCAAATACTCCAATCTGATGTTCTGTACCAAAGAGAAATATTTCATTCTCATGTGCAATCCTGTCAATGGATTCCAAAGAGTTACCTTCTCAGTTTCATGGTTACCTCACCTTCATACAATGTGCTAAGGTCAGAACTGATATAACAACATCTATACCGAGAGCAAAGACTGGTTTGGAAATCAGAATATACTCACTGTTTTTCTCCTCTTCTTCCAATCATAGTGAAAGTTTGCCTAAAACAAGCATCTTTTAAGTCTTTTAAAATGTTTATAGATGGGTGCTGTCATATAACATATTCTTCAGCAACGAAAATCTAGTTTAGAACTGTTGGTAAATAAAAGCTTCATGTTAAAATATCTTTAGAGGAAAATCCTCCCAAAGCCACTAGAACCTTCACTGCTCAGATGCTAAAAAGAAAATAAAGAGCTTAATTTAAAAACAAAGAATGAGTAACTAAAGGTGTTAGCTTTGGCCTCAGAAAATCCTTTAGTCCATCAGATTTTTGCGTATCATTGAAAGTATGGAAGGAGTCAGATTATTGTTTTCATCCTTGGCCAAGTGCTGCAATCATAAAAACATGCATTAACTCTTGTGTTTTTAGAGGAACTCCCCATGGTAAAAGCTAGCAGTATCCTTAAATGTAACACTCCATTCTCATTATTAAATGAAGATGGGGAGAATGGGAAAATCAAGCTTCAAACAGTAAAGTTTTGCAGCAGGTAATATTCAATTTTCAAATGCAATAGCAGTTTTCAGAGGTCTCTGAAAGCATTTGATGAGTTTCTGCTGAATGCTGTCTCACCTCAGACTGCTGTTTCTCCTTCACTGGCCGCAGGAGCTGTAATGGAAAATAATGAAATTATTACTGTTTGCACTCCACTCCATATTACCACTCTGTTTTGGTTTATTTTAAAATAAATAAATTGTGTAGTTATTGTATTGAATATACAAAATTACTATGCTTTGCTTTTTGTTCCTACCACTCTGATAATTTTAGTAATTTTCTAGACAGACATCTGACAATACCACTTTTCTTGGAAACACCCCAGATCAGACAGTGACCAGAGTACAGCCAATGAGTATCACACAGTAACTCAGATGAAATTGATCCTAATCTGAAATTGATCCTAATGTGGATAGAAATTTTTATGTGCATTACTGCTCTGTACTCCAAGTATGTTTTGAAAACATGCTAAATGCAAAACCTCAAGCATAGTCACCCCCAAGTGATCTAGGTCTTAACAACATTCAGGAAAGAGATATTTTAGAATTCTGACATTTCCCACACAGCCTAATTGGACAGCCTGGGTCTTTTTTGACTGAAGGGCTCTGCAATTCTATTTGTCTCTTTGTGAAACATCAAGGAACATTTCCCAGACCAGCAGTATTGCAGAATATCTCGATTTATTAGGCTCAGTGAATGGGAATACTAAAATGGAATGGAAGACCAGGACCATCATCACTAGGGCACAATAAAAATAGGAAGTTTAATCGTAATAATAAAGTGAAATATAATGTCTGGTTATAATACACTACCGTTTTTACTGATATCATAAAGATTCAACCTGAAATGGAAATCTGTCAAATACATCATGTTCTTGTGTTATTTATACTGATTTACAGTGTAATCCTCAACTACGAAATATGTACTGTAGTGTCTTGGACATGTAAGTTCCTCTTAAACAGCCAAACTCAAACTCTGTTCCCAAGCAGGTGAATGTAATGCAGTTTCTTGGCAGTAAATTGAAGGGGAAATCTCAAAAGTGAGTGGTAAGTGCATAACAGAGGTCTCCAGGGACTTCCTATGTAGAGCTTACAGTGATTTTTCACAAACTTTAATGTGTCACTTCACTTTGTCTCCTTCTTCAGCATCCTGAGTTGCATGCACTGTCACATGGTTTTGCTTTGTGGTGTCTTGAGATAAAGCTTTAGAGGTCTGGAATTCTTTAATCTGAAATGTACACTTTGCACCCCAAAACAAAGACAAGCTAAAGCCATCAGACTGAGTGCCATTATTTCCCTGAACCAGAGGCTGACACTTAAAGGGAATCAGTCTTTTTTCAATATATCAATTATTCAAATAGTGCTGTCCTACCAGCTTGAACCTGCAGGGAAGATGACTGATGCTCTCTTCAACCCTTTGGCTGAGTCAACAGGTCATCAAAAGACTGCTGAGCCTTAGACCCTGTAACATCCTAGGTGCAACAAGAGCCAAATAAAGGCACTGATTTCTGGAGTCAGTACAAACCTTTTCTGCCGGCAGGCTCTGCTTTTTAGTGTTGTTTTTGTTTTGCCAGAGGGAGTTTTTTTGTTTGTTTGTTTGTTTTTTATTAACTGCATATATGACACTTTGGACAGTCTGAGACTGTGGATGTGTGTTACAATGGCAGAAGTGCTGCTCTCCAGTCACTCTTCTTGGTTTACAGATATCCTTTCTTAGCTTCAGTCTGTAACACTACATAAATTTAGACCATTAGCTATGCAAAATCAACTTTAGTTTTAGTTGCAGAACACACGCACATGTAATCCTCTAGGCCACAGAACTGACTTTGTTTGCAAGAGAACTGTGGCAAAAAAATACTTTCTTGCTATTCGTTTCCTGGCCTCTATGGTTGAATAAAGGAAATAACCTACAAGCTTTAAGTCAAACATTAGAATTAGCAGACACGAGAAATGATAGCTAACAAGGATAGCTTCTGTGCTCAGAAAATTACTCTTTGACTTGATGTGTCAAGAACATCCACGATAAGAATATACCTTGTCACATGAGTCACCATTAAACCAATTTATACATAAAGGAGACAGAGCTGTTTAACCATCTGGATCAGTTGCTTCGTACATTTCACCTTCTGAATTCTACTTATGCTAAAATTACAAGAAGGTTAAGGAGAACACCTTTTGAATTTAATTCCAATACAGCAGGTCTCATTTTGTTGTAAAATTTTGTAAGAGATTATTAACAAGCTGTGTGCTGTAATGAACAGTTGGATTCTATATGTTTAGAAAGAACGAGCTGAAACAGTAATTACACTGTGGAAACAGACATAATTTGGGTTCATCTACAAAGGCAAATCAATTCAATACAAAGTGCTGAAAAATAGGTTCCTGCAGCAGCCACTTCTCTTCCTTTGCAAGTCAGAAAAGAAGGTTCATTGGTTTGAGTTTTTTCTTTTGAGTATGGATAGAAAGACTTCTTACCTCAATTTACATTAAAATTCAGAGCTCAAATAGAAGATTATCCCTAAAATAATTTAACACTAGTTATATAGTATTCAATTTCAGGAGCTGAAATACAGCAATCCATTGATGTACAAGTACCAGGCCAGAGATGACAAAGTAGGAATACGTGACCATGCTGGGAAGTACAAACTCGCCTTTAACACCACCCAGAAAAAAGCAGCAGACAGAGCTTCATTAGTATGTCCTACAAATTATGGATTTGTAACTGAAAGTGTTTAATTAATCTGGAGGTACTATTCTGAAGTAAAAACATGGTTGCTAAACAACAAACTGGACAAAGCTCTACCTGCAAGATGACACTGGGAACGGTTTAAAGTGAAATGGAAGATACCTAGCTGGTATTTTACAGCATCTATCCCAGCAGCTAATGTGCAGCAGAGCGTAAGCCCAAACAGGCTGTGCAAAAACATCATCACACAAAACTAACTCTTACAAAGTCCAGTTTATAAAGATGGCATTCATGAACTCTTTAAGCCTCCCCTTTACTAATCTTAATTGTTAGGTATCATTAAATGTCAGCCACATGACTAGAAATACTGATTTATCCCCATCAACATGTTTAAAAGCATGGTGCATACGGACTGGTTTACAGGAGGAAGGCCTGTTTGTGCGTTCTGTAACATGACAGCATGTCTGTGCCAGTACATCACCAAAATACTCTTCTATCCACTACATTCTGATTATTGGTAGACTGTGACAGAAGCAAGCTGTGGGCTGCCAGAGCCCCTCCTGGGGCTTGTAGTTTGCTACCTGTCCATTGCATATATGTACAAGTCCTTGGAAAGCAAGGAGCAAGCTAAAAGCTCGTATTTTGATCACCTGAGAATGGCAGAGCAGGCATCCACATACTGGAAGAGATAATGAGGTATTTGTGTAAGTTATATTTATTATAACCCTTGATTCTTTTCAGGATCTAAAAGCACTGACGTGTTGTTATTCTTAATGCAACAAAATGGTTACTGAATGTCAAATAATTGCCTGAGGCAAACCAATATATAACACACAAAAATTTAACTGTGTCTAGTTGGTAAACCATGACTACGAATAAAACTGAGTAATTTCTGTGCTGTCACGTGGTTTATAAGAACATTTTTCAGTTTCCATATGCAATTAAATTCCCTTCAAACAGGAAGTTTGATAAAGTTAATAGGAGTTTGATATAGTTAGTAGACAAGATATAAACTGCCAACATTGAATACTGCAGCCATACTGGTGATGCTAGAAACCTTAAGGTCTGGATCTGGTAGCCTTACAAAAAACAAAAGGCAGCAGATTACCTGTCAAAAAGTGAAAACATGGTACAGGTATGTCATAACTGGCTGAGTCAATGGTAGAGACATCAGGCACAGCAAGCTGTCTCATAAGCAGTGGTGTCAGAGTATAGCCTGATGGTTAGGGCACTGCAAGAGGTTCTTGCAGTGACCACTCATTTATTAGTTACAAAATAAAGTGCTTCAGTATTTATCTGAGTTCTGAGTTGATAAGAATGAGCCCTAAGCACTGTATTGGTACATTTTAGATACTAAGTCTAAAACCAGAACGCTTCTCTCCAGATTTCTAGACAAGCTTCTAGTCTCAGAACTCCACGTTTCCACAGGGTGAACACATCGCACAGCCTGGCACCAAAGCCAAGAGGCACTTCCAGCCTCACCCAGGAACATTTTTCTCAGCACTCCACTTCCACCTCTCACTTACCAGAGGCACCTCCCGGCCTCCGGCGGCGGCACACCAAGTGCGCGCGTCCCGGGCGAGCTCTGGGCACGCACGCAGGACCCAGGGACCGATGAAGCGGGCTCGCAGCTTTGTTAGCCCCTGAGGCGGCCGGCGGGCCGCCCTTCGCCC